>NC_057796.1:487926049-487955689 GCF_018294505.1 Triticum aestivum
ACTAAAGGTCCCATTTGAACCGGGACTAATGCCTGTACGGTGCCCTAGCCGCTCGAACCGGGACTAATGCTCACATTAGTCATATTAATTTATGCTGGATCCATCTTATTTTTGCTGGAACCACTCCAAGTGTTGCTACAACGGTGTTTGATTTTTGCTACCACCGTCTTTTGCTTTTGCTACTCCCCTATTTCTAATTTTTTTGCTGGATCGATCTTTTCTGCTGGAACCTCTCAAAGAGAGGGAAAAAGGAGGCTGTGAATGGCGTGAAGGGAGCTGGAAACATTACAAAAAAAAAATGCTACAACCAGCGTCCTAGGAAGCTTCAATCGAAGGCGATGAATTTTGGGGACTGGCCACCACGCAACCATGAAAGTTGGAACCGTTGACGAAAAAAGGTTCAACTGTTTTGTGAAAAAGCTTCAACGGGCGTGAGAAAAAAGCTGCAGCCGGCGGCATGGTGGTGCGGCAATGGAGGACGAGGACGGCGACCGGCGGCGAGCTGGTGATGCTTCAAGGCAGGCCTCAGAGTGTCCATGGCGGGTGTCCAGACGAACAACTGGATGCGATATTTTAGCAAAAAATAAAAGATGCAAAAGGCTGATCTGATGGTTGGTAAAAAGATAAACTGACGCGTCATATGCAACCGGCCGAACCGTTCCGTCGGTGCGCCGGCGCTCTATCAGTCGCCTAAACTAAACTAGCGATCGAGTCTGATGCGCACGTACGCATATAAAGTCATGACATATGACGCGCTGCGAGCAGGACGAGACTTGCCTGCTCCCTTCCCATGCTCCCATCCGTACTCCCGCATACGTGGCTTGATTTGATTAGAAGAAAATAAGGCCCGGCCCCACCCCCTGAAAATCAGGGGGGGAGATGATTAGATTAGAAAAGAAAAAGGAAAAAGAACAGCCGTAGGATGAAGTGGGAGCACGGATGAGAGCATGGAGAGGGAGCAGGCAAGCCGGATCCCTGCGCGAGCACGCATCGATTTAAACGGGCGATCAATAGTATGGGTAGGTCGACGACAAGACGGTTATAAATGCAATCGACAGAGAGATGGTAGCCGGGTAATAGCAAAGTTCTCATGCCTTCCTCTACCAACACGCACGCATGACTAATCCATCATTCATCCTCCCCTCACGAAAATAAGTCCTCGATCGGAATTAGCTAGGCCTCGTCCGTCTCCTCTCAAAGCCTACTCAACCGACGGAACGGTGGGACATGGATACGGTGCACATCGACCTCCAGCTGGAGATACTCCGCCGCCTGCCCCCGCGCAGCCTCGCCGTCTCCCGCTGCGTCTGCACGGCCTGGCGCGCCGCCATCGACCACCACCGCCCCCTACACGCCGATCTTCTCCCGCTCTCCGTTGACGCCGCTGTCTACGACGAACTCATCTTCGAGCCACCGAGGCTCTTCGGGCGCCCCTCCACCACACGCCACATCACCAGCGACCTTGACTACCTTGGGGACAAATGGTTAGACGTTCCCGGCGTACAGGATCACTGCAACGGCCTTTTCCTGGTCCGCAACGACATCGGGCAACACAGGGCCAAGGTAGTCAATCCGGCCACGCGGCAGTGGGCGCTGCTGCCCCTACTGCCGTGCGTGTGCTCATGGCCGCCCATGTGCCGGCCCGGCGCTGCCACAACAACCGCTACCTCGTCTATGACCCCACCATCTCACCACACTACCAGGTGCTCTACACCCCTCGTCTTCCACCACCTGATGACATGACCTGCGGGCGCGGCGGCGCCGAGTGGCCGCCTACGCCGTATGTCATGCATGTCTTCTCGTCAACGACAAACAGTTGGAAGGAGACGTCGTTTGTTCGAGAAGGTGAGGCTGCTGCCGTTGCTGGAACCGTTGACGATGCTAATTCACGTCGCGACCGTGATGAGCATATGTACTATGCTGCTTATTGGCAAGGGTCGCTCTACGTTCCTTCCCCACACGCAAAGGACGATTTTCTTTTCAGGTATGCATGCATTACTCTCACACTCACACACTCGACAGTGCATGGTTACTTTTATTTTTATTTTATTAACACAATGTGAGTATCTTTTGAGTTATTCCCCACACCCAGGCACTTAGTTCTTCTTCTTCTTCTTCTTCTTCTCATAGAATTTATGTAAAAAAAAGAATGATAATTTTGGCAATTAAGTAACTAATTTTTTTACAGAATAAACTTGTCGAGTGACAACTACCAGCTAATTAAGTTGCCAAAAGGAGGAGTAGGATCACATTTTCGTCTAGGCAAATCAAAGAAAGGGGTCTATTGTGTAGTGAACACCAATGTGCGATGCACGTTTCGAGTTTGGTTTCTTCACGAATCGTCTGGTCTGACAGACTGGGTTTTCAAGAATGAAATCAACCTTCAGCCAGCATTTAGTAAACAAGATTGGCACCCTGGACCATGGATCCCACAGTCGCCTGAGCAGATACTGTTGTTGTTGAAGAGTGATGTCAACCCTAAGCTCGTAGATGAATACAACGAAGCACTAGCGAGAGATGGTTTTGATTGGGACTCTGACGATGAAGATCTTGTTAGCATTACAGATTGGCCTAAAAAGTGTGACACTTCCATTGATGGTCCTGACTGTATTGGTTTCCATCCCTATAAAGAAATTGTCTTGTTTAATGAAAGAGGGGTGTGCTCTTGTTCAACGGTAGCCTATCATTTAAGCAACTCAAGGGTAAGATACCTGGGTAAGATGAGGCCCCAATGTCACTATTCAATGGAAGAGATTTCTTTTGCGTATTTCGTTTCAAGATAATCTAAATATTTTTCAGCAAGGATTAATGTGAGCGACAATATAATGTCTTACTTAGTTTTTCATGGTACCCTTTTTGTAGTGGTGCTTGTATGTGATTGATTTGTGGTGCCGGTGGAATGAAGTCAATTCTGTTATGCCACTATTTTATTTGTTTCTCTGTGCCTCTTTTCTAAATAGCTCAAATCTGTTATTCCCTTTTTCATTTGTCTGTCTACGCACCGTTTTTAGGTAGCCTGATCTTATTCCTTGAAAAGGAGGCGCTCGTGTGTTCTCGTTCGGTATTAAAGAATTCTTTTTTCAATGCAAGTTGCACCTCTTTTTTTTATCCATGATGTTAACTTTTTCAGAGATAATCGTTTTGAAATCCATCATAGACATACAATATGATGTTTTATTTAGTTTTTCCTGATACACTTTCTGTTGTGTGATCGTATATGAGATTAATTTTGTGGTCCCGGTGAGGATGTAGTCATGTTGATGAATCTCGTTAACAAATATGGTGCCATTGCTGTGATTGCTTGTCTTCGATGGATTGACGATGGCCTCAAATTATTCTAACAAATGATATCATGAGCTAGGTTGATAAGCGGTTGTGGAAATTGATCTACAGTATGGATTATCGTAGGGTTGAATCTGCGGGAGCGAACCAGCTCATTCATGGAAGCTAATCGCGTGAAGCAATAAGCTTCGCCATGATGGTGGCTGCTCCGGGATGAGATTAGTCTGTACGCAAAGCAACGACGACTATAAATCAATGTAATCGAAGCAATGAATTTAACCCGTCCTCTCGAGATGTGTACGGCGGTGGCACCGTAGATCGATTCGATCGGTTGGATGGGTCTGATGCGTGTACCCTAGGCGAGCAACATATGTTCGGCGACAAGGCGTGCCGGACCCTCGCAGGGCACTAGTGGCCCAAAGGAAGTGGTTGCTAAAGGGCGACACGGCTGGCCCTTGCGTGGCCGGCTGGTACTTGCCGTCGGTTGTGCGCTGGCTAGCGGGGCCTCCTATCCGCTGCATTTTGCGGCAGACTGGCGGGGATTTGCACAAGGAAATCTTCGCCTGGGCCGGCACACACAGGAGCAGCCACTGGTGTAAAAAACAACGTAAAAAAGAGCTACTTCGGCCAGGATTCAAACTCGCGATTCCTCGCTAGTAGTGACAGGTACCCAATCACTAGAGCTGATCAGCGCTAGTTTAATGCAGCACGAAAGCCATTAGAACTACCTATACTAGCAGATCCAAATATTTTCCTTTTTTCCAAACATTTAAAGAAAATTCTGAATACTCTTTCAAAAAAATCTGAACAATTTTCAAAGAAACACGAACAAGTATTAAAAAATGACCAAATTTTAAAACGGAAAGAATGTATAAATTTGTGAACAAATTTTGAAATGGGAACAAATTTCCAATTTTAATTTTTTTGGACAAACACAAATAGTTTTTGAATTTGTGAAGAAATTAAAAAACATCATTTTTTCAAAATTATGAACAAATGTTGAAAAAAAGGAACATTTTTTTTGAAAACATGGACATTTTCGACACAAGGGGATATTTTTTTGCATATGTGAACATAATTTGAAACTCCGAACAAAATGTTTAAAACATGGACATTTTGGACATTTATTGAATTTGTGAACAAAACTTGAGATAGGAACATTTTTTGAACTCATGAACACATTTTGAAAGGCCACAGTTCTTTACATATGTGAACATTTTTTAAAAATCTAGAACAATTTTTGAATTTGTGAACAAAACTAGATACAGGAACATTTTTCAAACTTATGAACATTTTCTGAAAGGTGTTTTTTTCAAATATACAAACATTTTTTAAAAATCATGATTTTTTGGAACTTCTGAGCAAAAATGTAAAAAACAGAAACATTTTTTGAACATCCAAACATTTTTTGAAATTTCAATCATATTTTAAAATTCAGAAAAATAAAAATAGAATGAGTAGAAAAGGAATTACAAAAGAAATAGAAAAAAGAAAAAAAGAAAGAGAAAAAAGAAAAAAGAAAAGGAAAGTATGAAAGAGAAAAAAAATAAAAATGAAGAAAAGAAAAAGGAAAAGGGAAAAACCACAAATAAAAAACCCAAAACCACGGAAAACTGGTTCATGAATCTTGTAGAAGCTTCCCAAAACCGATCAGGAAGAGGTTCCCAAAACCAGAAACTGTAGCGGGTGTATTACCTCGTAATTGGGCCGACCCATCTTGTTTGCTAGTCGGTAGCTCTGTGCAAATTAGCGACAATTTGTCGCAGAGGGCGGCAAATAGGAATTTCCCTGGCTGGGTGCGCTAGGCACTGGCTTGTTCGTGGTGCAGTACGCGAGGCTGAGCCAGGACTAGCACTCAAAGAGACATGGAATTTGTTAAGGAAAAAAAACCGGTTCCATGAAAAATCGGTGCCGCTCTGCATGAACTGTGAAGCGGTTGCCACGCATTCATGCCAGTCAGTGCTGCTCCGGAGCGAACGTGATTCCACGACATTGATGCCGGTCAGAGCGATGCGAAGGGACGAGCGGGCGGTGCCACGTCAATGCTGATGCGGCGACCGAGAAGCCTAATTTGGCCGGTGCACCGCATTGAAGTCGGCTTCCTGTCCGTTCACCTGGTCGCTCCTATTTAAGCATGGCTCTCCGACCCGTCAATAGCACACCGCTCGCCTCTCACAGCCTCTCAGATCCTCTCCACTTACCGCCTCCCAGATCCTCCCCGCTCCGGTGTCGGCCACACCACAACACACCGTGTTGAAGTCATGTTTCTCTGCGCCACCGGCAAGCGGCGGCTCTGGATTGGATCTTGGCGCGGTTGTCGTCGCCCTCCGGGGCCCTCGACCTCCACATCAGCCGGCTCCTTCAGGGACGAGGAGGAGTAGCCGCCGCAGCAGACGCGCCTGTAAGCGGAGGTGGCGGTCGCGGAGCACTTGGGTGCCGGTCGGCGGAGCCGCAGGGTCGGTTGTGAGCATTACTGGCTACCGAGGAACAAGCATTCGGGCGAGCAGTCTGGGTGCTGACGTATTTCTTGGTGCTGTCGGCATTGCTCATCGAGCCTTAGTATGAAGAGCCTCTTGTTTGTTGTTGTTGTTGTTGTTGTTGTTGTTGTTGTTGTTGTTGTTGTTGTTGTTGTTGTTGTTTGATGGATGTGAACCAACCTGTGTTTGGATGGTTAGAGGGACTGTGGTATCCCCAGCCCACCAGGGTTTAAATCCTGGTGCTCGCATTTATTTCTGAATTTATTTCAGGATTTCCAGCGAAGCACATTCAGTGGGAGGAGACGTTTCTGTCAACAACGAGGTGCCTACGGTAACTTCGTAAATTTCAAGATATATGCCGGCTCTGTCTTTCGAAGGTGCTCATAGGATAGGGTATGCGTGTGTGTCTTCATAGAGATGAGTGTATGCACGTGTATATGAGCGATTGCGTCTGTACTGTGTTAAAAGAAAACACACACGACTCATGACGCGTTCTAATCGGCCTTCCGACCAAGTAAAGTACCAACACGCGCGTGCACGAGTATAACTAATCCACCATCGATCCTTTCGCTCTATCATTCAAGCAATCAATGGAAGAGAAAAAGAAACGAAATCGATCGGCGAACCTTCTCCATCTCCTATGAAAGCCTACTCAACCTGCAGGTCACCACTAGGGCACTGCATGTGCGTCGGACCCCTTCCATGCTCCTCAAGATCGACATATCGAAGGCGTTTGATTCTCTCGTGGCCCTTCCTTCTGGATGTGCTTCGCCACGCTGGCTTCGGTCCGAGGTTTGTCGAATGGGTGTGCATCCTACTCTCGTCGGCAAGCTCCTCCATCCTTCTGAATAGAGTGCCTGGAAGGCCATTCCTCGATCACCAGGGTCTCCCCCAGGGCGACCCGTTGTCGCCCATGTTCTTTCTTCTTGTGATGGAGGTGCTGAACGCCCTTCTCACTAGGCCTGAGGGCATGGGCATGTTGTCGCTGCTGCAGTGCCAAGGTGACCGCTTCCGCACCTCGATGTACGCCGACGATGTGGTTGTCTTTGTCAAGCCATCCTCTTCGGAACTGTCGCTCGTGCAGGCCGCGCTTGACTGTTTTGGTGGAGCATCAGGGTTGCGCACCAATCTACGTAAGTGCTCATTGTCGCCGATCAGATGCTCCGAGGAGCACCTAGTAGTTGCTGTCCAACACTTTCCATGCCAGATACTGAGGTTCCCCTGCACCTATCCCGGCCTCCCTCTCTCGTACAAGCCGAGGTTGCCAAGGGCGTGCCTTCAACCTTTATTGGACAGGGTATGCAATCGACTACATCCATGGATTGCTCATTGGATCACCGCGGTTGGTCGCCTCGTGCTAGTCCAGTCGGTCCTCACATCCATCCCCGTGTATCACTCCATCGCGATGCAGCTACTCGTATGGATGATCGATGGGTTTGAGAAGAGGATTCGTGCCTTCTTTTGCAAAGTTACCGACGTCGTCAGCGGTGGCCATTGTCTGGTGGCTTGGGAGCAAGTGTGCAAGCCGTTCGAGTATGGTGGATTGGGCGTCCTGAACCTCAAGCTATTTGGCTATGTGTTTCGGGCAAGCTGGCTATGGATGCAACGAACATCTGATTGCTGCTGGTCGGGCCTGCAGCCGGCCGTGGAGCCTAAGGTGCAGGCTATTTTTGACTCATCCATCAAGGAGACGTTGGGGGATGGTAAAAAGGCTCTTTTTTGGACGGATTTTTGGCTCCACGGGCATTCCATTCAGTTCGAGACCCCAGAGCTATTCCTAGCGGTGAACGACGGTGCGCGGCACACGCGAACGGTTCATGAGGCCTTGGCGGACCGCGCTTGGATCAGGGACATCACAGGGGTGTTGGCAGTTAGAGTGCTAACTCAATTCTTGATGCTCATGGACTTGCTTCTCGAGGTGCACCTACTCCCTGAGATTCCGGATCACATAATCTGGAAGTGGACGCCGACTGAGGTATATTCTGCGAGCTCAGCTTACCAGGTGTTCTTTGCTGGCCTCGAGAGGTTCCGATGCGGTCGGGTCCTTTGGAAGCACTAGTAGAAAAAGGGTCAAATGTTCAGCTCATTAGTCCCGGTTTGAATTTGAGCCGGCACTAATGTGTCCATTAGTGCCGGTTCCAACGGCTAGGCGGGCCGCTCTCATTAGTACCGGTTCTTGCCGAACTTTTAGCACCGGTTCGTGCCACGAATCGGTACTAAAGAGAGTGGTGGCAGGATGTTGTCAGTCTGGGCCCTGCAGCACCTTTAGTACTGGTTCGTGGTACGAACCGGTACTAAAGGTCGTCCTATATAAACCCTTCGTCCACCTGAGCTCGCTTCTTCCCCCTTTCCCCTCTCCTCTGTTCTTCTCTTCCTCTCGAGCTCATCACAAATTTTGCCCAAATTTTGTCAAGATTTGAAGGCCCCCATCCATTCAAATGATCACAAAGGTTAGCAACTTTGTCCTTTCATCTCTCATTGCTAGATTAGCTCTTGCAATGGTTTATATAGTTATTAATTTGTGGTTTTTAGTAATTTGGGAGGAATTATATGTGGTAGTATTTGATTTATATGCAATTTGAGGTCAAAATAACACTTAGTTTGCATATGTAGGTGTGGTTTACTTAGTGCTTTCTAATTCTCCGTCGTAACCACCGTCGATCGCCCGCACCGTCCCATCGCCGGCACCACCTTGTGGTGAGCCTCTTGTTCATGATTTTTTTTATATAAAAAATTGATGTTTGTGTGATTTGGATATATAGTTACTCGTATAATTATCTTACGCGTACGTTGTTTGTTATACATAGTGCCATGGTTTTGATATCCGTCCCGTCGGCCCTCGTCCTTGTTATGATTCCGATGTGGTATATTCTCTTTTAAAACTATTTGTTGCATTTCGTGTTTATGACAAATTATGCCCATCAAGTTGACATAGATATTTTTATCTAGGAGGTATGTGAACCGGAAATTCCAACCGACCGTATTGTCGAGAGGTTAAATTTAGTTGAAAGAGAAAATGAGTATTTGAAAGAAAAATTGAAAAGAATTGAGGGGGAGAAGATGGAATTGGAGTTGCATGTTGCCGATGTCCTCGATGATCACAAGATCAAGATTGCGCTTGAAGATAAGAAAGATTAGAAAATGTGCCATTGATAGTGAGGCTTGGTATCATTATGCTGTTGGATCAATTGTTACCTTAGTTGCGATCTTGATCGCATTTGTTGTTGCATTTAAATGCTTTACCTAGAGAGTTATTTGTTTGTTGCATTTAAGTGTTGTCTGAACTTTGTGTATGAACTTGTATTAATTTGGTCTTTTCGGTGTTGTGTAATGAAGATGAGCCGACAATGGATGTACGATGACTGATGCTCTCCCGAGTTCATTAATGGCGTGCAAATTTTTCTGCTTGTGGCTGAGGCAAACAAGTGGGCGGATGGTTTTATGCCTTGTCCATGTGCTGGCTGTAAGAATGATCACAATTACTCTAAGTCAAGAACCATTCACGTCCACCTGTTTGAGTCCGGTTGCATGACCCACTATAATGTTTGGACCAAGCACAGAGAAAGAGGGGTTATGGTGGAAGACAATGAAGAAGAAGAGGACGACGACAGTTATCCTGGCCATGGGTTCCCTGAATACGATGATACAACAATGGGGGAGGAAGCTGAGCCGGCAATGCGGGAAGAAGCTGAAGAAGAGGCATCAGATGAGCCCGCTGATGATCTAGGTCGGGCCATTGCTGATGCAAAGAGAAACTACGCAAGTGATTTGGAGAAGAAGAAGTTGCAGCGCATGTTAGAGGATCACAAAAAATTGTTGTACCCGAATTGCGAAGCTGACAAGAAAAAGTTGGGCACCACACTGGAATTGCTGCAATGGAAGGCAGAGAATGGTGTATGTGACAAGGGATTTGGAAAGTTGCAGGTAATGATAAAGAATATGCTTCCAAAGGACAACGAATTGCCCGAGAGTACGTATGAAGCAAAGAAGGTTGTCTGGCCTCTAGGGTTAGAGGTGCAGAACATACATGCATGCCCTAATACTGCATCCTCTACTGCGGTGAGTACGAGGATTTGAACGCTTGCCCGGTATGCTGTGCATTGTGCTATAAGATCAGCCGCGATGACCCTGGTGATGTCGAGGGCGAGCGCCCCAGGAAAAAGATTCCTGCCAAGGTGATGTGGTATGCTCCTATAATACCACGGTTGAAACGTTTCTTCCAAAACAAAGAGCATGCCAAGGCGATGCGATGGCACAGAGAAGACTGTAAGAAAGACGGAAAGTTGAGAGTACCCACTGACGGGTCGCAGTGGAGAAAAATCGAGAGAAAGTCCAGGGAGGAGTTTGCAGGTGACGCAAGGAACGTATGGTTTGGTCTAAGCGTAGATGGCATTAATCCTTTTGGGGAGCAGGGCAGCCACCATAGCACATGGCCTGTGACTCTATGTATGTATAACCTTCCTCCTTGGTTATGCATGAAGCGGAAGTTCATTATGATGCCAGTGCTCATCCAATGCCCTAAGCAACCCGGCAACGACATTGACGTGTACCTAAGGCAATTAGTTGAAGAACTCTTACAGCTGTGGAATGGAACAGGTGTACGTGCGTGGGATGAGCACGAACAGGAAGAATTTGACCTAAAGGCGTTGCTGTTCGTGACCATTAATGATTGACCTGCTCTCGGTAACCTTTCAGGACAGACAAACAAGGGATACCGCGCATGCACGCATTGTTTGGATGATACCGACAATATACATTTGGATAATTGTAGGAAGAATGTGTACCTGGGACATCGTTGATTTCTTCCGAGCAGGCATCCCGTAAGAAAGAAAGGCAAGCATTTCAAAGGTGACGCGGATCACCGGACGAAGCCTCGCCACCGTACTGGTGCTGATGTACATGATATGGTCAAGGATTTGAAGGTAATCTTTGGAAAGGGTACTGGCGGACAACCTATTCCGAATGACGTTGATGGACGCGCACCCATGTGGAAGAAGAAATCTATATTTTGGGACCTGCCCTATTGGAAAGACCTAGAGGTCCGCTCCGCAATCGACGTGATGCACGTGACGAAGAATCTTTGCGTGACCCTGCTTGGCTTCTTGGGCGTGTATGGGAAGACAAAAGATACACCGGAGGCACGGGAGGACCAGCAACGTATGCACGGAAAAGACGGCATACATCAGGGTCATGCCAGCTACGCTCTTACCAAAGAAGAGAAGGAAATCTTCTTTGAATGCCTGCTCAGTATTAAGGTACCGTCTGGCTTCTCATTGAATATAAAGGGAATAATAAATATGGCAGAGAAAAAGTTCCAGAACCTAAAGTCTCATGACTGCCACGTGATTATGACGCAACTGCTTCCGGTTGCATTGAGGGGGCTTCTACTGGAAAATGTTCGATTAGCCATTGTGTAGCTATGTGCATTGCTCAATGCAATCTCTCAGAAGGTAATCGATCCAGAAATCATACCAAGGTTAGAGAATGATTTGGTGCAATGTCTTGTCAGTTTCGAGTTGGTGTTCCCACCATCCTTCTTCAACATCATGACGCACGTCCTAGTTCACCTATGCGAAGAGATTAACGTTTTGGGTCCTGTATTTCTACACAATATGTTCCCCTTTGAGAGGCTCATGGGAGTCTTAAAGAAATTTGTTCATAACCGTGCTAGGCCAGAAGGAAGCATCTCCAAGGGCCATGAAAATGAGGAGGTCATTGAGTTTTGTATTGACTTTATTGCCGACCTTAAGCTGGTTGGTGTTCCTGAATCGCGGCATAAGGGCAGACTGGATGGAAAAGGCACGCTAGGAGGGGATCAAATAATATGTATGGGCGGACATTCTCTCACTCAACACACTACACAGTTCTACAGAATTCCGCCTTGGTGGCTCCGTATATGGACGAACACAAGAATTTTCTATGCTCCAAACACCCGGAGCGGTCTGATGATGGATGCAGATGTGCAGAATGTCAAGGACGCTGCTCTTAGGAAGATGGCAATTGCATTCAACACCCACAAGAAAACTGTATGGGCCAACTACGTCAAAGGAGGAAAGAAGACTCCAGAATTCAAGGGAACACTGGAGAAGCAAAGAGAACACTGGCCCGCTTTCATGAAATTCAAGGAATCAGAATTATCTAAGGAACGGTCGAGAAAAAACAAGGCCAATGCCGCAAAAAAGGAGCAATTCCATAGGCTAGGGCCAGGTGGCTACGCGGTGGCAATGCCTAAGTGGGATAAGTCTGAGCAAGAGATGCTGGATGCAGAGGTCACTCCGGTTACTAGGAGCTGGCCCCCCCAGGTGCAGAACTTGGTTCTATGCGCATGGGGGGGCGTTGGACCCGAAGACAGGCCTGGTTTCGAAGAAGGCAAGTCTAAAAGGAGCTGAAGATAAGTTACTTCAAGCAATAGAAGATGCTCGAAAGGGGGTGTTCACGCCCAACAGAGAGAACGACGAGGCAAGGGCGTTATTCCGTGGTATGAGGGCTTTTCGGACTGGAACGCCGACTATAGAAGCCGTGCAAGAAGGAAGATGGAGGAGGAGAAGAAGAGGAAGCTGGAGGAGGAGCAGAGGAAGCATGAAGCAGAATGACTTCAAGGCCTAGAATCAGCGCACGCGGACTTGGCACTCAAATTCCAGCGGCAGCAGTAGCAGATCGACTCACTTAGCCAGGAAAGGGGGTCTTAGCAGCGGCAACGGCTAGCAGATGATCCAGCATTGGATAGCACCGTCCCATCCATGCCGAGAAGCAGCGTTGGTTCCGCCTCAGGTGACACACTGCTGGATAGATACCCTGTGGATGACATCATGGAGAGCACTAACTGTGAGCTACACTTCAAAATGAAGAACATATCCATGAAGGTGGCGGACGCCATTGCTTATACAAATTCCCCCGATGCAACCTTCCATTGCAACCCGATTCCAGCCGGCTATGCTCGTGTCGTGGTTGATGAGGTGGTGGAACAATATTCGGGGCTAGAGCTTGACATTCCTGGAGGTGACGAGGAGCGCACACTGGGAGAGGCCAAACATCGTATCATCCTATGGAGAAAGGATTGCATCATCTTTCGAAGGCCACCGACACCGCATCAGCCGACTCCTCCTCGAAGTCCGCCACCGCGTCAGCAGACTCCCGCTCCTCCAAGTCCACCCACGCGTCAGGCCACTCCTCCTCCTCCGAGTCCGGCACAGCGTCAGGCCACTCCTCCTGCTTCAAGTCCGGCACAGCGTCAGCAGACTCCTCCTCGAAGTCCGCCACCGCGTTAGCAGACTCCCGCTCCTCCAAGTCCACCAACGCGTCAGGCCACTCCTCCTCCTCCAAGTCCGGCACAGCGTCAGGACACTCCTCCTGCTCCAACTCAGCCACGTCAGCCGTCTCCGCCGCCTCAGCAATCGCAGAAGAGAGTCGCCGCAGCTATGGTGCGTAGCGGTACGAGTCGAGGTAGTACAGAAGGTACAAGCGGAGGCAAGCGATATAAATATGGTCCAAGCCTCACTCCTCTTCCTCAGAGGCCTTACGACATGACCGAGGAGCAAAACGCAGCCATAGTGCAGGACCAAGTGGACGCCCATTTTGGACCGAAACCGGCACCGCCGCCAAGGGAGAAAGTGCCTGAGGAAAAGATTGACCACTTTATTTGTATGGCTAGACCACCAGCTCCCAAGCCTATTGACTCAGACTATGAGCACCAAATCAGGAAGGCATATCGAGCACGACTATAGAAGGAGTCGAGCTCGAGCTCGAGCCAAGCAACTGGCAAAAAATTTGGGAAAACCGTTCCCCAGCTAGGAGAACAGGTGGCACAATCGATCCCCCCACTTGTTGTGCCAACACATGAGAGTACCGGCGCCCTATATATATGTGGGCAAACCGTTCCCCAGCTGGGCAATCTGGTAATAACCGAGGAGCATATAAGGCAGGCTGAAATGCTCGGTATCACTGTTGGACAACTCCTCGAGATCGAGCCCATGTCTTCGCTTAGAGAGGAGGAAATAAAACGGAAATCTGTCCGCGGCCAACCTTTGGTAGAGCCCGAGGAGGTCAAGAACCTCCCAACGAGAATGTATGAATTGCATGATTGGTACATGAAAATTACCAAGATTTCCAATCGAGAGTCCCTCATGGTGAAAGTCAAGGAAGAGCATTACTTCCATAAGCTAGCTCTGTCCGTTGAGTATTCAGATCTATTTCAGTTATTCAATCAAGATGCACTCGACAAATCTCTCGTTAGTTGCTATTGTCTGTAAGTGATTTCTTTCTGTAATTTGAGTCTCAAGCTAGCTTCAATTAGTGCTCATTGATCGATCATTACCTGTAATTATCCTCACTATATTCTTTTCTGTGGTATTATGCAGGATGAAGATGTATGAAATGAAAAAAGCTGGACACTATGGCATTGGGTTCATTGACCCAAATACCATTAATGAACACATATGGAAATTGGAATTGTATAAACAAGATGTAGAGAATAAAATGCTAGAGTTCTTGAAGCGCCTCAATACCAATGAAGATATACTACTTCCTTACAACTTTCTGTGAGTCACACTGTCTTGTACTACAAATTCTGTTTTTGCTTACTAGCTAGCTAGATGTTAATAATTAAGTGTATAGGGTTTAGGATAGTTGATTAGTGTTATGCACATGCCCGCTTAATTAAGACATGCAAACATGTGCGCATGCAGTTACCACTGGATCTTGTTAGTCATCAGAGTTGAAGAAGGAAAAGTTGAAGTACTGAACTCACTACTTAAAAAAGAAAGTGACTTCACCATCGTGAAGGGGATAGTCGACAGGAAATTTCAATCATTATTAACTATATCTCGGCCTATTTAGTTCGTCATTTCCTGATATCAACTATTTAATAACCCCTTTATTAATTTTCTTTGCCGGCGGGCAGGGCTTGGGCAAAGTTCATCAAGGTGACTCCAGGCAAATGGCGACAAAAGCTGTTTTGGTATCGACCCAAGGTAAGTAATTAAGTAGTACTAGCTAGCTACCATCTCTTTAATTCTTGTTTCAATACCATTAGTTAATTATCATGCTTGATTAATTATTATCTGATTAAATTCTATTCTCGTGAAGGCCCTGAAGCAGGCGCCGGGGACTGAAGTGTGTGCATACTACGTTTGCGAGAACATTCGCATGATGGCGTTCGAAAGGAGCAAATCTGATAGACAACAATGGGTACGTTTGCCAGAACACTATTCACAAATTTTACATGATTATTGATGTCTAGTCACACAACTAATACACATGCATATTGATCTCCTTCTTAACAGTTCAAATACATGCGGGACCAGCTCCTACCGGAAGAGCGCATACGAGCACTTCAAGAGGAAATAGCGGGATTTTTGCTCGACCAGGTCATAGATCCCAAAGGAGAATACTATTACCCGCTACCGCCCCCATGAACCACTCCCAATTGTCATCGTGCTCCGAAGGCACCAAGGCAACATGTAGGAGAAATTCTATATATACCTAATTGTATATATATATATATATATACATGTGTATGTGTGAATAATGGTGGTTGTGATACATTCGATGATATATATATATGATCGGTTCTACGAGAAATTCTATTTTTATATATGCATAACGTGTACAATATGTAGTATCATAAAATACCAGCAAAAAAGAATTAAATGGAAAACACAAAATTAATGGAAAAATAAATCATGAAACCAAAACCCCCCAAACATTTTAGTATCTGTTGCTGTTACCAACCGGTACTATCCCCGCCCCCGGCGCTGGCTCGTGCCACGTGGTGGCCCTTTAGCGCGGTTCGTGCAGAACCGGTACTAAAGGGGGGGGGGGGCTTTAGTCGACACCACCTGTCGTGGAATTGTCACGGCAGATGTCCTCGAACTAGGACTTAGTCGTGGAGCCATCACAGCTAGGAAGCTTGAAGGGGTTAAACGGGACAAGGAACACGAGGGTTTATACTGGTTCGGCCCCTTACGGTGAAGGTAAAAGCCTACGTCCAGTTGAGGTGGTATTGATTAGGGTTTCGATGACCAGGGAGCTTAACTGCTATGCCTGGCTCTCGACGAGATATTTCTTGCCCCTAAACCGCTGCCGGGTCGTCCCTTTATATAGAGAGGTCGACGCCCAGCAGCTCTCAGAGTCCCGGCCGGCTCATAAGAGTGTCCGGCTCGGACTCTCAACTATTCTTGCCTTACACTACAAGTTCTACCATAATGGCGGTCGTAACTACGGGCCTTAAGCCATCTCCGGGTCTTAAGCCCAGCTGTGGCCCGCCGTCTTCAAGCTTGGCGCCGGGCTCCAGGCGATAACCTTTATGAGTAACCCGGCCCCTCAGGGCGGGTGACTCTAAGGTTTATATCCTCAACATTAGGCCCCAGATTGATTTGAGCCGGCTCATGTCAATCTTCAATCCTTTCGACAGAAAATCTCCGGCTTACAATTGTGTGAAGGCTATAACCCGTCGTGACGTCATCTTCTGGATTCCGGGTAACCCGCCGTGACGTCATCTTCCATTAAGTCCATTTTTTACTCCACCATATCCGCAACGGATCTTATCTTTACTGCCATCCCGAAAATCGAGGCGGTTTTATGGTGAGATAACCGCGCCGTGGCCTCCTCGTTTCTCGCGCCCACTTATGAGTCTCACCTATAAATAGACCGGCCCAATGAGCCTCCAGTTACTTCGCCACCTCCATCTTCTTCCTGTCGCCACTGTGCCGCGCTCGAGCTCCACTGCCGCCGCCGCCGCGGGTCTCCGAGTCTTCCCCGCCTCCGGCCGCTGCATCAACCTGACGTGACCAGATAAACTGCGGCGACCTCCGCACCTTTCCAGTACCTGTAAGTCTTTGCTACCCCGTAGAACAGATCTACAGTAGGGTTTCTTCCTGTTCTTCCCGTGTTCATCGCCGTTCCTCGCGAGTCCTCGGTAGATTTCATTTTACCACCTTTCTTGATCTTTGACTGTATAGAGCTGTTGCGGTAGTTGTTTCACGCCCGTTTCCAATGTTCATAGATCCCTTCTTACTGCATAGGCTTCGTTCAAACTCATGAACTTCCTCTGCGTCTGTTTTAGGTCTAGAAACTTTTTCTTTTAGTCAACCATTTTGATCCAAAATTTTCACTGCGATCTGTGAAACTTGTTTTCACCTCACTTAGTAAAAAACTGCATCCGTGGAGCTATGGCGGCTTACGTTTCCGGCTCAAAGAAGCCACACGCCGTAAAACCTTCCGGCACAAAAGAAGCCACGCGCCGTGAAATTTTTCGGCTCATTTATGATAAAACTGTAGATAATTAAATTACTCTAAATACCTTCAGCGGCTTAGATAACCCGATGCACTTAGCCATATGTCATTAGGCCCCTCCATAAGCCGCCACTTTAAACATTGAACTGTAAATTCCCTCCGGCTTATAATTAAACCGGACATTTCCTTTTATCATAGGCTTCCGACTTTCACCATGCCTCCCAAAGCTCCCAAAGCACCCATCACTTGCAACTGGAAGAGGTCCAAAGTCACCGACGAAACCTTAGCGGACTTTGTGAAGACGGGTTACCTGCCCAAGAAGGACGTCATGTCTTACCGCGCCCCTGACCCGTCAGAGGAGAGACCACAGCCAAGGGACGGGGAGGTGGTAATATTTGCGGATCACATGAGCCGGGGCTTCGCACCGCCCGGCTCAAAGTTCTTTAGAGATGTGCTGAATTTCTTTGATCTGCGGCCACAAGACATAGGACCCAATTCCGTGTCCAACATATGCAACTTCCAAGTATTCTGCGAAGTCTACCTTGGAGAGGAGCCCAGCCTTCTGCTCTTTAGAGAGCTATTCTATTTGAACCGCCAGAATGAGTGTGCCAACGGACCGAGCCTGGAACTTGGCGGAATCTCCATTCAACGCCGGAGAGACTGCCTTTTTCCTTACGCCGAGCCGCCAAGTCACCCAAAGGACTGGAACCAGACGTGGTTCTATTGCCAGGACACTTCGCCGGCTGACGAGAGCCCGCTGCCCGGCTTTCGTCCCTCGCGTCTGGAACCAACTCACCCTCTGTCAGACAAGCTATCTCAGGCGGAGCGCCAACCTCTGATCCCCACCATCAACAAAATCAAGGCTCTCCTGGGAAATGGCCTCAACGGCATTGATCTGGTCCGGGTCTGGATCTCGTGGCGGGTGATCCCCTTAAGCCGCCGCCCCGGCTTAATGTGTGATTACACGGGCCGGAAAGACGACCCCCTGCGACACAGCCGCAACGATCTTCCTGAAGACGTTGCTGAAGACATGACCAAGGCCCTCTTGAATGAGAGCTTGGTAGACTGCGGGAGGACCGGCTTAAGCCCCTTCTGCAAAACCAACCCGGCCCCAGTGGTAAGCCGCTGATCTGAACATCTTATCTTCTCCTTTAGATAGCTTTCATCTGAACCTTAAGAAATCGTCATTGTATTTTTCAGGCTGATGATAAATTCTCGAAGGTCAAGTATGATCATGAGGCGGCCAAGAAGGCCAGGAAGGCTAAGAAAGCCGCCAAGAGAGCCGCTCCCCGCAAAAAGGGAAGCAGGCCTACTGCCTCAGAGCTGCTTCAACTAAGTGACAGCTCCGAGTCAGAGGTAACCACTGAACCTGTAAACTCTTGCTGTATTTCTTGTTTATTTCTATCTATCTTATCAATACTGTCCATCAGCAGGATGACACCGGAGCAAGTAACCCGGTGATTGAAGAGGTAATGACACTTTCCTCCGACTCGGAGCCCTTGCCAAGGCTGAAAGTCCGAAGAGTAACCCGGAAAGTAAGATTTTCACATCCTTTAGCTTATCAAGATCCTCAATTTCTTTTGAAGCAACAGATTCATGAGAGCCGGCGGCACACCCGGACCAACAAGGATGCTGACCTCTCCTCCGGCTTACCTGAGACATCAAGGAAGCGCCGGACCGAGGTTATCTCCAACTTATATCTTTTTCATCCTTTGGCGGGTGTTATACGTCAACCGCTCAACTCTTCTGACTCGAATTATCAGGAAACTTCACCCTCCTCTGGCGATTCTATGCAATCGAACCTTCCGGCTTTCAAGACCGTACCCGGGTAATGATGATCACCTCTTGTTGTGCTTATCTTTACTCATACCTTTGTACTAACTGCTTTGTCCTTTCAGCGCTCAAGCAAAGCTCAGTAAAAGAGCAAAGAAGAATAAGCCGGCCGAAGAGCCGGTCGTGACGGAGCCGGAGGTGTCAGCTCAAGAGCCGCCAGTTGCCTCTGCTCCTGAAGCCACCGCTCCAACCGACAAGACAATCGCAGAGACTTCTGCTAATCCAGAGACCTCCAGCCCGGCTCAGCCGGCCGATGACCCGGACGTGGTAATCACCCGGACGGAGTTTGTTGAGCCGGGGAGACCCACTGCGCTGGCCAAGTGCTCCGCCAAGGAAGAGTTGCTAGAGCGCCGCCGGGCCAATCTGGACCTCACCAACTATGCTAACCTGAGCATCGGAGAGATCGTCTCCGGCTATGTCAGTCAGGTGCACAAGAGCCGGGACTTGGAGATCGACATGGTGAATCAGATACAACAGAAGTCTGAGGTACTACTCCATTGCTTACTGCATAGTTATCTTTACCATACTCTAGCCCCCAAGTCTACTACTTATGATAGAATATGTTGTAGACTTATCTTCCGGCTTACTCTCATGAACCGGTAGTTCTGTAGACAGAAACTTTCAACATGCATTAGCCCCCAAGTGCCAAGTGTCTTTGCTTGGAAAGCGCTTGGGACTTTAAAATTGCATAGTAACTGTTCATACTGTAACCCGGAAATTATGTAGGCTGCTTGCAAGAAGTTTGAGGCTGACATCTCTGATCTGAAGAACCGCCTGAGGACACAGGAAACTGAGACCCGGAAGGCCAACGCCAAATTTATGTCCAGTATTGCTGCTCAAGAGAAGCTGAAGAAGGACTTTGAAGCTGAAAGGAAGACTTGGGCCGAAGAGAAGGCTACTCTGGTGAGCCGGGCCGAACAGGCGGAGAAGGCTCTGACGGAGAGAACCGCCGAACTCCCCGGCTTAAAGCGCCACGTGTCACAGATGGTCGCCGCCATCTTCGGTAAGTTATTCCGCCGATTCTCGATAAGTTCATAACCTTTATATCTCATAACTCCCATCACTGAGAACGGCTTATCTTACTTTGTTAAACAGGTCCCAGAAGCGCCAACCTCAATCAGAACGTGCTGACCAAGCTGAAGGCCGTGTACACCCTGGTGGAGCAACTCTACACCGGGTCACAGCGGGCTTTGGCTGTGGTGGCCCTATCCAATGAGGTTCCGACTCACCTGGCGGAAGTACTTCGCCGGCTGGCCGTTCTTCCTCAGCGTGTCCAAGAGCTGCGACGGGCCTCTGCAAGAGCCGGAGCTATAGCTGCACTGAGCCGGGCCAAGGCCTTCCTTCCAGAGCTAGACCCGGCGGACATTGCACTTGGTTACCCCAGCTTGAAGGAAGACGGCACCCCTTTCGACCAAAAGGACTTTGCTGCCTGTGTGAAGATCGTGCGCCCGGTGGCCACCCTGATTGGAAATGACACGGATTTGACCAAGTACCAGCCGGGCTACGATGCAGAGAATCAGAGGATCCCCACTCCGCGTTATGAAGCCATCAGCTTAGTCCCGCCGACTCGTAAGCATACCTTTGCCCCGGAAATTGACCCGGCCGGGTTAATTAACGAGGAAGCTCAATTTGAAGCTTTGAGCGGCATTGAATGGAAATCGTCAACCTTCCAGGTCTTGGGAACAGCCGGAGGAGCGGAGAGGGATGAGCCGGAAGCTTCGATCCAGCAAGCATCTTAACTCTGTAGGCGGCTTGTTTAAACAATGCTTCACCCTTTTGGACTCGGGGAGTCTTGTAATAGAATAGGACCAACATTTTAACTTTGTCGTGCCATCGTGCACGTGCTGAATGCTTAATTCCATTGAAGTTGCTTCCTTATATTCCTCCGGGTCATAAGTGATCATTCATGTTCCTTAAGCTCAAATAGTTTTCTTTAACTATCCTGCATAGAAAAACAAATCACAAGGCTCTAGGTGGCTTACCGCACTGAGAAGCATAGTCTCATACATATAACCCGGAATATGAATCTAAGTCACAAAATACTGGTCCTCTATTATGTCCTTGATATAACCGTAATAACACACTTACCGGCCTTCAAGCACACTTCCGGTTTATATAACCCAGGTAATAAGGTTGGTACCTCAATTCCGGTTTACCAGTCTTAATAACGCCGATTGTGTTCGACTAGCACTGTGAATCAAAGTTAAGCCGGCGGAATAAGAACCGCCGTGTACACTGTTGATACAATCAGAAGAACTCGTTGTAAATCAGAAAATCAAAACTCAGGGGCTTCCGGTTTGAATACGACCAGAGACCCGTCCCAAAGGGGTTAAGCTAAGATTCGAACGCGATCATATAGCCCCCAGTGGGTTTGGCGATGCCGATCAAGAGGGTACTGACAGCTAGTTTCTCTTTGGTTCGAATACGACCCATGTTTGAACAGGAAGCCCCCAAATGACCTTAAGAGTTGTTTAACGACGCTGATTCGAATACGATCCACGTCGGTTCCCAAAGGGGGTTGAGCTATGATTCCAATATGATCAAAGAACACTCCCCAATGGGCTCGGCACGTTGCCAATGAAATGGGTATCGACAGCTATGTTCTCTTTGGTTCGAATACGACCTATGTTTGAACAGGAAGCCCCCAAGTGATTATATTACGTACGGATAGATTCGAATACGATCATAAGCCGGATCCACCTCCAAGTTACCATGTGATCTTGTAATGGAAACAACACATTTACCTTTGGAGGAGAAAAAGGACAGAGGTCCTGCTTTATTGCTTATCATAATATATACATGGCTTATAGAAATATGTACATTACGAGAGCCGGCGGCTCAAGTGTAATAAGGCCGAAGCTGAGCTATGTTCCACGGCCGACGGGTCTCCTCCTCCGACTTGCGTGAATCTTTGTGCTCCCGAATGTCAATGAGGTAATATGACCCGTTGTGCAAGTTCTTGCTGACCACAAAGGGTCCTTCCCAAGGCGGGGATAGCTTGTGCGCATCTGTTTGATCTTGGATGAGCCGGAGCACCAGATCACCTTCCTGGAAGACCCGGGACTTAACCCGGCGACTGTGATAACGACGCAAGTCTTGTTGGTAAATCGCTGATCGAGCTGCTGCCACATCACGCTGTTCGTCCAACAAGTCAAGAGCATCTTGGCGCGCCTGTTCATTATCCGCCTCAACATAAGCCGCCACTCGAGGCGAGTCATGACGGATGTCACTGGGGAGGACCGCTTCCGCTCCATAAACCATGAAGAAAGGCGTGAAACCCGTAGACCTGTTAGGAGTAGTATTGATGCTCCATAACACGGAGGGTAATTCCTCCACCCAACAACCCGGCGTCCGTTGCAAAGGGACCAAAAGCCGGGGCTTGATGCCTTTCAGAATCTCCTGATTAGCTCTCTCAGCTTGACCATTGGATTGAGGGTGAGCCACTGATGAAACATCAAGTCGAATATGCTCTCGTTGACAGAACTCCTCCATGGCGCCTTTGGACAGATTGGTACCATTGTCAGTTATAATGCTGTGTGGAAAGCCAAAGCGAAATATCACCCTTTTCATGAACTGAACCGCCGTGGCTGTGTCACACTTGCTAACTGGCTCTGCTTCAACCCACTTTGTGAACTTGTCAACTGCCACCAAGAGGTGGGTCTTTTTATCCTTGGACCTTTTAAAAGGCCCAACCATGTCAAGCCCCCAGACCGCAAAGGGCCATGTAATTGGGATCATCCTCAGCTCCTGAGTCGGCACATGAGCCCGTCGCGAGAACCTTTGGCAACCATCACATTTACTGACCAAGTCCTCCGCATCAGCATGAGCCGTCAGCCAATAAAAACCATGACGAAAAGCCTTGGCCACAAGGGATTTTGAGCCGGCATGATGGCCACAATCCCCTTCATGAATCTCACGCAATATCTCTTGACCTTCCTCAGGGGAGACACAACACTGGAACGCTCCCGTAACACTGCGGTGATGCAACTCACCATTGATAATAACCATTGACTTAGACCGCCGGGTTATTTGTCTGGCCAAAGTTTCATCCTCAGGCAAATCTCCCCGGGTCATGTAAGCCAGATAGGGCACTGTCCAGTCCAGGATGATGTGGAGAGCCGCAACCAATTGTGCCTCCGGGTCAGGGACATCCAAGTCTTCCTCTATAGGCAACTTAACAGAAGGATTATGCAAGACGTCCAGAAAAGTATTAGGCGGCACCGGTTTTTGCTGAAAGCCCAGCCGGCTTAAAGCATCAGCCACCTCGTTCTTCCCGCGATCAATGTGCTCTACTTGGTAACCCTGAAAGTGTCCAGCAATGGCATCAACTTCACGGCAATAAGCCGCCATGAGAGGGTCCTTGGAATCCCACTTGCCTGATACTTGTTGAGCCACTAAGTCTGAGTCACCAAAGCACCTTACTCGGCTCAAGCTCATCTCCTTAGCCATCCAAAGACCATGGAGCAAGGCCTCGTACTCAGCCGCATTGTTAGTGCAAGGAAACATCAACCGTAGCACATAATGGAACTTGTCTCCTTTAGGGGAAGCCAATACAACTCCAGCCCCCGAGCCCTCCAATTGCCTGGACCCATCAAAGTGAATAGTCCAATATGTGTTATCCGGCTTTTCTTCGGGCACTTGTAGCTCTGTCCAATCGTTGATGAAATCCACCAAGGCTTGTGATTTAACAGCAGTGCGTGGCACGTATTTCAGACCATGAGGCCCGAGCTCTATAGCCCACTTAGCCACTCTTCCTGTGGCTTCTCTGTTTTGGATGATATCTCCAAGGGGAGCAGAACTGACCACAGTGATAGGGTGACCCTGGAAATAATGCTTAAGCTTCCGGCTTGCCATGAACACACCATAAACAAGCTTCTGTCAATGTAGATACCGCTGTTTGGACTCGATGAGCACTTCACTGACGTAATAAACCGGCCGCTGAACCGGATGCTCCTTGCCCTCTTCCTTGCCCTCCACCACCACAGCCACACTGACGGCTCGTGTGTTAGTAGCTACATACAGCAATAAAGGCTCCTTGTCAACCGGAGCAGCAAGGACTGGGGGCTCTGCTAGCTGCCTCTTCAAATCCTCAAAAGAAGTATTAGCTGCATCATTCCAGACAAAGTCATCAGTTTTCTTCATCAACTGGTATAACGGCATGGCCTTCTCACCCAAACGGCTTATAAACCGGCTTAAAGCAGCGATACGACCCGCCAGGCGCTGGACGTCGTTTATACACGCCGGCTTAGCCAGAGAGGTGATTGCCTTGATCTTCTCCGGGTTAGCTTCAATGCCTCTGTTAGAAACCAAGAAACCCAAGAGTTTGCCGGCAGGAACACCAAAAACACACTTGGCTGGGTTAAGCATCATCTTGTAGACCCGGAGTTTATCAAAGGTTTCCCTCAGATCATCTATCAAGGTTTCCTTCTCCCTGGACTTAACCACAATATCATCTACATAGGCATGAACATTGCGTCCAATCTGGTTATGAAGACAGTTCTGCACGCAACGCTGATAAGTCGCCTGTGCACTCTTGAGCCCAAAAGGCATAGACACATAGCAGAAGGCTCCAAAGGGAGTGATGAACGCCGTCTTCTCCTGGTCCTTAACTGCCATTTTAATCTGATGGTATCCAGAATAAGCATCCAAGAAACTTAAACGCTCGCAACCCGCCGTAGCATCAATGATTTGATCAATACGGGGAAGGGCAAAAGGATCAGCCGGACACACCTTGTTTAAGTCCGTGTAGTCCACACACATCCGCCAGGTGCCATTCTTCTTGAGCACGAGCACCGGGTTAGCTAACCACTCTGGGTGAAAGACTTCGACAATAAACCCGGCCGCCAAGAGCCGGGCCACCTCTTCACCAATGGCTTTCCGCCTCTCTTCATTAAACCGCCGAAGGAATTGCCTGACCGGCTTAAATTTCGGATCAACATTGAGAGTGTGCTCAGCGAGTTCTCTAGGTACACCTGGCATGTCAGAAGGTTTCCATGCAAAAATGTCCCTATTCTCACGGATGAACTCGATGAGCGCGCTTTCCTATTTTGGATCCAGATTGGCACTGATGCTAAACTGCTGAGATGAATCACCTGGAACGAAATCAACAAGTTTATTCTCATCAGCCGACTTAAATTTCATTGCCGGCTCATGCTCCGTAGTCGGCTTCTTCAGAGAGGTCATATTTGTTGGGTCAACATTGTCCTTGTAAAATTTCAACTCCTCTGTTGCACAAACAGACTCTGCATAAGCTGCATCACCTTCCTCACACTCCAAAGCCACCTTCCGGCTGCCGTGAACCGTAATGGTCCCATTGTGACCCGGCATCTTGAGCTGTAAATACACGTAACACGGCCGTGCCATGAACTTGGCGTAAGCCGGCCGCCCAAATATGGCATGATACGGACTTCTTATCTTGACCACCTCAAAGGTCAAATTTTTCACCCTGTAGTTGTAGTCGTCTCCAAAGGCCACTTCCAACTCGATCTTACCAATTGGATAAGCCGACTTACCAGGCACCACCCCATGGAAAATAGTGTTTGACTGGCTGAGGTTCTTATCAATCAACCCCATACGACGGAAGGTCTCATAATAGAGGATGTTGATACTGCTGCCTCCATCCATGAGCACCTTAGTGAACTTATATCCTCCCACCTGAGGAGCCACCACCAAGGCCAAGTGACCCGGATTATCAACCCGGGGAGGGTGATCCTCCCTACTCCACACAATAGGCTGCTCCGACCATCTTAAATAGCGTGGAGCCGCCGGCTCAACAGCATTCACAGCCCTCTTATGAAGCTTCTGGTCCCGCTTACACAGACTGGTGGTAAATACATAATACTGTCCACCGTTAAGCTGCTTTGGATTGGTCTGATAACCCCCCTGCTGCTGTTGATGGCCCTGGCCAGACTGCTGATTAAAGCCCCCTTGACCGTTCTGAGAATTAGAATTTGAACCGCCGCCCGGGCCAGGAAAGCCGCCGGCGCCTGAGCCGCCGCCCGGGCCATTGTTGCCATTAAAGGCGTTGGAATTCTTAAAGGCCTTCATGATTGCACAATCCTTCCATAGATGAGTAGTTGGCTTCTCTCTAGAGCCATGCCTTGGACAGGGCTCATTCAACAGCTGCTCCAGCGTCGGGCCTGACCCGCCGGCTCGGGGAGGGTGCCTCCCCCTGCGTCGCTGGTTATTACCCTGTGAGCTGGCGTTGGCCACGAACTCTAGGCTGCCGTCGGCCTTACGCTTGCCACCTCCTTGGTTCCCCGGGTTATGCTGAGGACCCTTGTCATTGCCGTTCTTCTTTCCCTTCCCTGTCCTTTCATCATCTGAAGCGGGTCCTTGGTACTATCAGAATCGGCGTACTTGACGAGAGCCGCCATCAGCGTACCCATATCATTGCAGTCGCGCTTAAGCCGCCCGAGTTTCATCTTCAGGGGCAGGAAACGACAATTCGGTTCCAACATTAAGACTGCAGAGCCGGCATCCATCTTATCAGATGAATGTATGATCTCTTTGACCCGGCGAACCCAATGTGTCGTAGACTCACCCTCCTGCTGTTTGCAGTTAGTCAAATCCACAATTGACATAGACTGTCTACAGGTATCTTTGAAGTTTTGGATGAACCGGGCTTTCAGCTCAGCCCAAGACCCGATGGAGTTCGGTGGTAGCCCTTTCAACCACGTGCGGGCAGTCCCATCTAACATCATGGTGAAGTACTTGGCCATCGCTGCTTCACTGACCTCCAGCAATTCCATGGCCATCTCGTAACTCTCGATCCAGGCTCCGGGTTGTAAGTCAGCCGTGTAATTAGGCACCTTCCTAGGCCCTTTGAAGTCTTTGGGTAGACGCTCATTGCGGAGAGCCGGCACTAAACAAGGGACACCTCCAGTCCTCGTAGGGATACCTACGTCGACGGAAGTCGTCGGATGAGCCGGGGGTGTCTGGTAAGCCGTCAACTGAGGCACCTGCTCCGCCTCTTGCCGCGCTCTGTCTTGGTCTGTTGCGTGAAGGGCTCCGTTATGAGCCGGGCCATGGCCAGGGGGCGGGTCATGGCGTCGGACATTACTTGAGCCGGTCGCTGAAACCATGTGTCTGCTATAACTCGGGCTCCAGCCTGGACGAGGGGTTGAGTGGATCCTGTCCCGGCTTTAAGAGTACGCCTCTTGCTGCGCTAGTGCCGTCTGAAGGAGTTCTCTGATCCGGCGGGTCTCAATAGCCGTTGGAGAGTCGCTGTCAACTGGGAGAGCCGCCAGCCGCGCTGCTGCGGTGACCATGTTCTCCAGCGGGTTAGCATAATGACCCGGTGGTCTTGGCACATACTGAGGCGGGGCGGGGTTCACCCAGGGAGGCCCCATCACTTGTGGCTGAACAGGGGTCCCAGACCCGGGCACTATGATCCCTGGCGGGTTACTAGACCCTGCACCTGGCGTGTTGAAGAGGTTTCGAGGATCGTAGACCGGAGGGAGTCGAGATTGGGCCTTTTGATGCCTCCTCCTCATGTCCTCATTGGACGCGTTCTGATCCATCGTGAGCCGGAAGGACTGCGCGTGAATCAACTGAGTCTGAGCGTCGAGAGCCGCCCTCTCCGCAGCCATCCTGATCCCTTCCGCCGCCAGATCCTCCTTGGCTTTCACTAGATCTAACTTTAACTACGCCACCTCCGCGTCATGCTGAGCTTGATCCGCTGGGTCAACCGTGGAGGTCAACAGGGCCGTCATCTTGTCCGTGAGATCCATCAACACCTGAGCCGGCGAGGGCACCGGGTTTCCCGACCCAGCGGTAGGGTTCTGAACAGGCTGTGCACCGGCCATGAAGATCCCAACCCGGCTTGGCGGCTCAAACGGGTCCGGAATACTGTCACCATCGGAACAACCCATGAGTCTGCCATCTTGAAGTTGATACAACGAGTTTGACTCATCTGTGGACGACTCGCAGTCCGAGCCGGCGGCCGTCTCATCACCAGATCCAGACCCTACAGAGAGTCCTTCATGGATACATCCCACAAAAGCATGCTTCAAGGCAGGTAGGACCCGGGCTGGTCGTGCGCGCTGAGCCGTCTCGATGAGATCGGCGCAGAGATCCGAATCAGGGCCCGGCTCACCAATCTTGCCAATGAAGACATGAATTCCGCCGAAGGGGACCCGGTACCCATACTCAATTGAGCCGGCGTCGGGGCCCCAGTTTGCATCGTCGATGTAGAGCTTGCCGCGACGACTCTTGGTCATCCGGCCCACAGCGTATCCCTTGAGCCCTTCGAAGCTGCCCTTCAAGAACTCAAATCCACCGTGCGCGAGCCCCACGGTGGGCGCCAACTGTCGTGGAATTGTCACGGCAGATGTCCTCGAACTAGGACTTAGTCGTGGAGCCATCGCAGCTAGGAAGCTTGAAGGGGTTAAACGGGACAAGGAACACGAGGGTTTATACTGGTTCGTCCCCTTACGGTGAAGGTAAAAGCCTACGTCCAGTTGAGGTGGTATTGATTAGGGTTTCGATGACCAGGGAGCTTAACTGCTATGCCTGGCTCTCGACGAGATATTTCTTGCCCCTAAACCGCTGCCGGGTCGTCCCTTTATTTAGAGAGGTCGACGCCCAGCAGCTCTTAGAGTCCCGGCCGGCTCATAAGAGTGTCCGGCTCGGACTCTCAACTATTCTTGCCTTACACTACAAGTTCTACCATAATGGCGGTCGTAACTACGGGCCTTAAGCCATCTCCGGGTCTTAAGCCCAGTTGTGGCCCGCCGTCTTCAAGCTTGGCGTCGGGCTCCAGGCGATAACCTTTATGAGTAACCCGGCCCCTCAGGGCGGGTGACTCTAAGGTTTATATCCTCAACACCACCCTTTAGTGCCGGTTGCAGAACCGGCACTACAGGCCCTTACGAACCGGTGCTATAGCACGGTTCTGCACTAGTGAAGACTTGGGCCCCGGCCAAGTGCAAGCTTCACTTCTGGCTAGCGATGAGGCATCAGACTTGGACGGCAGACAGACGCCTTCGACACGGCCTCCAGTCCCATGTCATGTGCCCATTATGCAAGCAGGAGATTGAGACTGCAGACCACCTGGCACTGGGCTGTGTGTTTGCCAAGGAGGTGTGGCACTCTGCCCTCGCACGATGCGGCCTCGGCCAGTTGATCCCGAAGGAGCGGAGGAAGGGTTTTGATTCGCCTGCCCTCCTCATCGCCTGGATGCTATGGAAGGAGCGTAATAGTCGTGTCATCCAGCGGTCAGCGGTCATTGCTAGAAAGCTTTGTCGTCGCATCAGTGATGAGGTTGAGCTATGGAAACTTTCTGGTGCGAGGGGGTTGTCGGACTTCTGGAGGTAGGACCTTCTAGCATGCAGCGCGTTGTTGGGTGCCCCATGTTGTTAATGGCTGCCCACCATATGCTACCGTGGGGATGAATGTAACCGCGGCAAGCCGCCGGACTCTCTGTACTTCTATTTCTCTTCTTCTAATACATCGACGCGCAAAGCGTTTGCGCGTTTGAAAAAAAAGCCTACTCAACCCACATCTAGAAAAAAAGCCTACTCAACCGAACACTGGGACATGGATATGATGCGCATATACATACCCCCATCTGATACACCAGCCGACATGACCTGTGGCGCTGAGTGGCCGCCTACGCCGTATGTCATGCATGTCTTCTCGTCAATGACAAACTGTTGGAAGGAGACGCCATTTGTCCGAGAAGGTGATGCTGCCGCTGGAACCGTTGACGATATAAACTCCTGTCGTGATTCTGATGATGAGCATATGCAGGAGTAATGCTACACGCATGGACTAGAGTACTTTTTACGAATTCAACGGACTGTCAATAGGTGGC
>NC_057796.1:488283551-488284087 GCF_018294505.1 Triticum aestivum
GTTTTAAAACTCCTACCGAGTGGTGAGCAACCCTCCCACTCAGGAGGCTTAGCTGCAGTCCGGTACTCGCCTAAGTTTGAAACACATCCCTATCCAGAAGGACGGCGCGAATCCGTTTCGCCTAAGTTTATAAAATCCTATCGAGTGATGAGCAAGCCTCTCACTCCGGGGCTGAGTTGCGAATCCGTTTCGCCTAAGTTTATAAAATCCTACCGAGTGATGAGCAAGCCTCTCACTCGGGGGCTTAGCTGCAGTCCAGTACTCGCCTAAGTTTGAAAAATCCTACCGAGTGGTGAGCAACCCTCCCACTCGGGGGCTTAGCTGCAGTCCAGTACTCGCCTAAGTTTGAAAAATCCTGCCGAGTGGTGAGCAACCCTCCCACTCGGAGGCTTAGCTGCAGTCCAGTACTCGCCTAAGTTTAAAAAATCCTACCAAGTGGTGAGCAACCCTCCCACTCGGGGGCTTAGCTGCAGTCCAGTACTCGCCTAAGTTTGAAAAATCCTACCGAGTGGTGAGCAACCCTCCCACTCGGGGGC
>NC_057796.1:488284306-488519664 GCF_018294505.1 Triticum aestivum
TACGCTCCATCCCTATCCGCAAGGACGACGAGGTGCAGGTCGACTTCAACCTTCTCCTTAGGGACTGCGTCACAAGTGCAACGTGCACTCCATCCCTATCCGCAAGGACGACGAGGTGCAGGTCGACTGCAACCTTCTCCTTAGGGACTGCGTCACAAGTGCAACGTGCACTCCATCCCTATCCACAAGGACGACGAGGTGCAGGTCGACTGCAACATTCTCCTTCGGAGCCGCATCACAAGTGCAACACACGCTCCACCCTTATCTGCAAGGATGACGAGGTGCAAGTCGAGTGGAGTATCCACCTCAGAGCTGCATCTCAAGTTCAAAGATTATTCCGTGTGGAGAACAAATTCCACTCGAAGGCAAATGCAAGCATATTCAGAGATAAATCAAGTTCAGATAAATCCTAAAGTTCAAGACCACGGATCAAAGTACTCGGGCATTCAGCCCGAAGGAGTTTAATGATTACAAAATCACTCACCATTCCGAGGCAAATTTAAGGCAGGGCGTAAAAGTTTGTTCACTCCGCAGGACGAGGGCTAGCAGGCTCGACGAATTCGTCCAGGTCGATCCCGTCAGCAATCCGAGTGGCGGCAGCAATGAAAGTCTCCATGAAGGACTGGAAGTCATGCCTCTTGGTGTTAGCAACTTTAATCACCGCCAGCTTCTCTTCCCGAGCTTCTCGACAGTGGACGCGAACCAGAGATAGAGCTACATCAGCGCCGCACCGGGCAGAAGACTTCTTCCATTCTTGAATTCGACTGGGAACTTCATTAAGTCGAGCCATCATAGACTCGAGGTCATTCTGAAGTGTTGCCATGGGCCAGAGAGCTGTGTCAATCCGCGACATCGCGACTTTCAGTCGGGCGAGATAATCAACAACACGAGTGATGCGGGATTCCACTCGGAGCACATTCATGGCAGCTTCATCCTTCACTGGAGAGTTGATGGGGTCCAAGCTTGGTTCAATTCGCCCGGTCTCTTCCTCGAAGTCCCGGCAAAACTCTGCATGCACAATTCAAGGGTGAGTCAATGATCATATGTCGAGTCGACAAGAACAAACCAGTCGGATCAAAGAAAACACCTTCAAGCATGACGAACAACTTCTTAGCAAGGCTTCCCAGATAACTCTCCAGATCGTTCCTCCTGCGGGAAATACCTTCCATCTTCTCATTCAGATTTTCCTTGTCCTTCTTTAGGCGAGTTGCTTCCTTATTGGCTTCGTTAAGGGCAGTTTTCAGCTTGGAGTTTTCTTCCTCCAATTTGCCGACTGAAGCCAACTTCTGTTCAGCGAGCGCGGTTTTCTCATCAGTTTTTTTCTGCGCGGCCGCCAGATCTTGATCTTTTTTTGCCAGAGCTTGGTTCAGTTTCTCTGAAAGAAATAAGGCTTGATTCAGAAAAAGCAGAATGAAATCCGGTTCAGGGATAATTCAGTCGACAGGTCTTCCTTACCAGCGGCATCATCCTTGGCTTTCTGCAGTTCTGTCTTGGCCAGCTCCAGATCGAGGTTAAGTTGAATTTGCTGCTTCTCCAGGTCAGCAAAACGAGCGCCAAGATCACAAGATTTCTGCAACCAAAGAACAGGTCAGTCGACAGGTGAAAAGATTGGTTATTTCGGAGAGATAAAAGGATAAAGCCAACAAATTCTAAGACTACTGCCGAATCAAACATCCAACAGTAGTCTCGGGGACTACACCCAGTGGGTGCACTTAGCGTGCCCCCACTGGTTCAGTTTACACTCGACAAGGCCTGTACAACACGAGTGCAAAAAAAAAGAGAAAGCAACAAACAGAGTCTTCAGACCATAGTCGACTGCCAGCAGTCGACCACGGTCTCGGGGACTACACCCAGTAGGTGCACTGAGCGTGCCCCCACTGGTTCAAAGTTCCACTCGACATGGCCCGACCAGACCGAGTGAAGAAATTCAAATTCCAAGACTACAATCGACTGCCCGCAGTCCACCATAGTCTCGGGGACTACAACCAGTGGGTGCACTCAGCGTGCCCCCACTGGTTCAAAAATTCAATCGACGACAACATCGAATTCAGCTCAAAGTACGGATTTGTTCAGTGACAAATCGAAATACCCACTGGGTATACAGATGTGAAGCGCAGACAGATGAAAAGATTCTTTGAAAGAAAGTTTTCAGGTACCATATCCTAACAGAACAAGCCAAAAGAGTCGGCAGGCAATCTGCTAACCTGGACGTTGCTCTGGAGAGCGGAGCTGGCATCATAAGCAGCTTGGCTGGCTTCCCGCACCATCTTCACCTTCTCCATCATAATGCCCGCCTGGCGTATAGCCTCTTTGGCAGCACCCACTTGGTCCTCTGGGACGTGATGTGTAGAAAAAAGTGAAGGTGGATCGACGGGAGCCTGTGCAGCTGATGTGGAAGGCCGAGCACTCGACAGCGGTATGGCGAAGGAGACGGAAGTCCGATTGGCATCGCCGGCGTCCTGAACTACCGGTTTCGCCACGGGCGTCGACTGAAGCGTTTTGCCAGCGGACGTTTTCCTGTTTCTTCTCCCCAAGGGCCTCTGTGGCTCGTCCTCGTCATCGTCGTCGAGGTCAATGACGTTGAGAGCTGTAAAAAGACCAGTCGCCAAAATTTCATCACCCGATTGGATATATCACAGTTCAATAGACAAAGCGAAGACAAAATCACGAAGATTGTACCCGGATTGGAGGTGACCGCATCTTCCATTTCCTCGTCCTCGTTTTTATAAGCAGAGGTCCCGGAGGTAGCGGCACTGCCAGTTTCAAGATTCATTCGGTCAAACCAAGGGGAAAATAAACAGCACAGAGCGTCGAGTAAAAGAGAAAGAAGGACACTCATGCAGAAGCAACAGGAACGTCAATTTTGATTCTCGGCAGCGCCTTCCGAGTCTTATGCACTACAACCTTGGACTGCTTTGGAGCCTTTTCAGTTGGTGCCGAAGAGGATGTCCGAGGACGCTTTGATGACTGCCCGGTCTAAACGGTCGCCTTGTCACGGGCGCTCGCCGGGTCGTCAGTAAGTTTGGATCGCCTTTCCATGCGGGGAGGAGAGTCGACCTCTTCTTCGTCACTCGGGTCATCGCTCTCCTCGTCCCCCTCTCCGTCGGAATGCCACTCGCCACTTTCACCTCCGCTTGCCTCCCCCTCCGGGTCCTGCTCCTGCTCTCCGTTGGGCATCGAATACATTTCAGTAAGGGCCTAGAAGAAAACAAGCAAGACAAAGTCAGTCGGTGAAGCATAAGCAATTTCATGGTAAATCAAGATAACACTCGGCGATTCAGAATTGGACCTTGTCTGTATCGTACGAATTGTCGAGCGGAGGGATTCTCCTGGACCCCCCTGGGGTTGTCCTTGTTGCCGGTGATGCCCTTCAGCCACTTCTCCACCGTATCCTCGTCGACTTCTTCTGGGTGCACCCGAGTGGAATCTTCAATGCCCGAGTACATCCACATCGGATGGTCGCGGGCTTGAAGTGGCTGAATGCGTCGCCTGAGAAAGACTTCCAGCAGATCCATTCCAGTTACACCCTCACAGATGAGATGGACCACTCGCTCAACCAGCAGTTTCACCTCCGCTTTCTCCCCTGGAGTCACTTTCAAGGCAGAGGGCTTCTCTACGCGAGCCATAGAAAAAGGAGGAAGTCCAGTCGACTGGCCTGGAGTCGGCTGGTCTTTACAGTAAAACCAGGTCGACTGCCACCCTCGGACCGACTCAGGAAGAATTATGGTTGGGAAAGAGCTCTTACCCCTCATCTGAATCCCAAGACCCCCACACATCTGGATCACTTGGGTCCTCTCGTCACTCGGGTTGGCCTTTTTGACCGACTGGGAGCGACACGTGAAAATGTGCTTGAAGAGACCCAAGTGTGGTCGACAACCCAAGAAGTTTTCGCACAGAGACACGAAAGCAGCAAGATACACGATGGTGTTGGGGGAAAAGTGATGAAGTTGTGCTCCAAAGAAATTCAAGAAAGCTCGGAAAAAAGGATGCGGAGGCAAAGAAAATCCACGGTCGATGTGGGTGGTGAGGAGGACGCACTCACCCTCCCGCGGTCGGGGTTCGGTCTCATCCTCCGGGAGCCGCGCCGATCCGTGAGGAATCAGCTCCTCCTCCACCAGATCGTCGAGGTCGTCCTGGCGGATCATCGACCGAATCCAGTCGCCCTGGATCCAGCCGCGCGGCAAACCGGACCGCGACGAGGATCCGCCCCGGCTGGACTTTTTGCCCTTCGCCTTCGCCGTCGCCTTCTTCGCGCGCTCCAGAGCCACCGTCTTTTCTTTCCCCATCGCTGCGGACGGAGCTCGAACTGAGCGGCGGCGCTGGAGCAGGAGCAGACGCAGTGGGGAAAACTGAGAAGGGAGAAGAAGAATGAGGACACATTGTTCAAAAACCCCAGTCCAGCGCCTTATATGGGGTTGCTTCCGAGTGACTGACCTGTAGGCCCGGGCGATCTTATCAAATCCCTCACAGTCGCGCGCGTGATACGTGGCAAAAAAGGCGGTGCGGGAATCGAGGCGGCCTTGCCTTATCCAGCCCGATTACTGCGGCCTCCTCCGCCCCACGCGCTTCCCGAAATTCGAATCCCGCGAGATCCGCAGGCAGCAGAACAACTTGTCAGATGGATGATCTCCTCTGCATTAGCACTCGGACCTCTTCCAGCAAAAGTTCACTCGACAAAACCAGGAATGGATCAAGGCGACTGAAAAAGAAGTTGGTGTCACCACCTCAGTTCGTTGATCCAAAACAAGACACACCCGAAGCGCGAAAAATAAGTCGGAAGTATTTCGAACTCCTTCTCCACTCAAACCCTCATCCATTCGGGGGCTAATGACGAGGACATGTACCTAGGGTAGGGTCACATGCCTGACCTAAATACCCTCCCCAAGGACATCACTCTAAAGCCAGAAACATTCGAGGGGTACCATCACCCACTCGACCAGAAACATTTCCACTCAGAGGAATCAAGATCACTCGACCGTAACAAGAAACATTCGACGGACAGAAGACCTAAAGTCACTCTACACAGCAACGGTCGGGCATTAACTCCTAGACTTAATAGCCATTTATAACACTTTATTACTAGCGTTACCAGTAACGTCCTGTCTTAATGTACCTTAAACCCTGTGTAATTGAGGGCCGGAGGGGTCTGGCGAACTCTATATAAGCCACCCCTCCTCAGTGACAAGGGTTCACACCCCCTGTAACACACACACATATAATCCAGTCGACCGCCTCCGGGCACCGAGACGTAGGGCTGTTACTTCCTCCGAGAAGGGCCTGAACTCGTAAAACTCGTGCGTACAACTTCTCCATAGCTAGGATCTTGCCTCTACATCCCGACCCCCTATTCTACTGTCAGACTTAGAACCACGACAGCGCCCCCTTTCCTACTCCCTCTCCCTCTCCTTCCTTCCCCCTCTCTTCCTTTTGGTGGAATCCTACTAGGACTAGGAGTCCTAGTAGGACTCCCCTCTTGGGCGCACCCTAGGGGCCGGCCAGCCCTCCCCTCCTCCCTCCTTTATATATGTGGGGAGGGGGGCACCCTAGAACACACAAGTTGATCTTTTATCCGTGTGCGGTGCCCCCCTCCACAGTTACACACCTCAGTCATATCGTCGTAGTGCTTAGGCGAAGCCCTGCACCGGTAACTTCATCATCACCGTCGCCACGCCGTCGTGCTGACGAAACTCTCCCTCGGCCTCAACTAGATCAAAGTTTGAGGGACGTCACCGAGCTGAACGTGTGCTGATCGTGGAGGTGCCGTACATTCGGTACGTGGATCGGTTGGATCGCGAAGACGTTCGACTACATCAACCGCGTTACTAACGGTTCCGCTTTCGGTCTACGAGGATACGTAGACACACTCTCCCCGCTCGTTGCTATGCTTCTCCTAGATAGATCTTGCGTGATCGTAGGTAAATTTTTGAAATACTACGTTCCCCAACACCGGTTTGCAAGAAGCTTACACCAAAGCTTGTCCCAATTCGACCAAAAAAATTACCGCAACATGTTGGTGCCATGTCATGACACCATGCCAAGTTTCATGATTTTCAGGCGTGTTTTGGATTCACAGGAATTAAAAAACCAAGTTTCTCAATCTTTCCGGCCGAGCCACGACGCCCACATGTTTGAATTTCATTCCCATTTCTTGCATGGGACCTAGAAATTCACCCAAGGATACACATGTGATTTTTCAACAAACTTTGGTGCAATGGAGCATGTGCTTGTAGTTCAAATTTGAATTATGCACATTAAATTCGCAGAAAATCAATTAATGTATAAAAAGGCCAAATGAACCCGGCATAATTCCAAAATTAGCACGATATTTCTATTTGGTCTAATCTGCCTGTGTAAAAAATTAAGGCGGGACAAGGCAGTGTACGTAGGTCGTTTCGCACACGGAGGTGACACGTTCCCTGTCGGAACCACGAGCCGTCTTGAGGGAAGCTCTGGTTTGCAAGAAGCTTACACCAAAGCTTGTCCCAATTCGGCCCAAAAAATTACCGCAACATGTTGGTGCCATGTCATGACACCATGCCAAGTTTTATGATTTTCAGGCGTATTTTGGATTTACAGGAATTAAAAAACCAAGTTTCTCAATCTTTCCGGCCGAGCCACGACGCCCACATGTTTGAATTTCATTCCCAATTCTTGCATGGGACCTATAAATTCACCCAAAGACACACATGTGATTTTTCAACAAACTTTGGTGCATTGGAGCATGTGCTTGTAGTTCAAATTTGAATTATGCACATTAAATGCCCAGAAACTCAATTAATGCATAAAAATGCCAAACAAACCCGGAATAATTCCAAATTTAAACACGACACTCATGTACTAGTTGCATGTTCACTGTACATAAATGTTCTAGCAATTCAAACACCATCCTTTCCCTCCGTAACACCATTTTGTCTTTCAAAATATAATGAAACAATCAGGTATTACACAAACCGTTTACTAGAAAGAATCATGTGGGATGCGATATAAAATATCTTGGCGCATGGTCTTGTTTGGCTTACGCTGGAAGCTTCGTCGTCTACATCCACCGCCCCCGCTTGAACCACACTTGAGCGCCAGTTTCTCGCGGCACCGAGTGAAATTTTTTTGCCACCATGGAAATATATATCTCCCCGCCCCCTCCCTCCCACCAAAAGCCACATTTTCACTGTTCCTCCTTGCTTTCCAAGTTCAAACCTTCACTGCTGCTTACCGGCAGCTCAGCCTCCTCGTCGGCGACCCTTCTTCTTGCAGTGCCGCCTCCTCGCCGGCTACCCTTCTTCTTGCAGCGCCGCCTCCTCGCCGACGACCCTTCTTCTTGCAGCGCCGCCTTCTCGCCGGCGACCCTTCTTCTTGTTGCGCGGCCTCCTCGCCGCCGACCCTTCTTCTTGCTGCGCGGCCTCGTCGATATGGTCAGGTAATCCACACCCCACCCACACCATCCTCCTCCTTTCCTGTCCCACATGCCCCGACCGACGGCGCGACACCTTCCACCGAAATCACTGCCCCTTCCTCCAATTAAGCGCCGCCCACAACCATTTTGCACGCAGTATAACATGGAGCTCAGTAGCATGCGGCCGCACGCGCGCACGAGGTCGCTATGGCTGCCATGCGTGTCGACCGCCAGATCTTGGAGGAGCACCTCGTCTTCGAGGCCACCGTCGACACCGCCACACGGTTGTCTACTTTAAAATACAGTTCGTGCTGTTTCTCGAGGCCACCGCCAGTGCCTTCTAGTGATTTGTCCTCTGTAATGTTAATATGCAATCTGATGTTCAGTTAACAGTTTGGTCCTCTGAAATGTAATGTTCAGTTAACACTTTGTTCCAACAATTGCTACATTTCGTAGTACTGTTCTCAAGCATTCTTTGTTTTGTTAACTGTCTTATCTTCTAGTACATGTTTCTATTCTGCAATGACGTGCTCAGTTTATAACTATTTTGGTTCATTTGGTCTGCTGTCCATTTAACAGTTCGGTTCAGTTCTGCAATTTGATTTTCATTTGCTGTGGGTATAGTTTTGTATTGTTATGCATATGACACCAATCGAATTTGGCTGTACCCAATACATATTCTACTGATAGTATGACAACTCTCAGTTAACCTGATCAAGATCTTCCTTATGTGTGTTGCAGGGAAACATTGGAGACACTGCGGTTTACCATCGAGGTTTGTTCAAGCAGGGTCCTTTGGCTAATAGCATAATATTGTGCAGTTGCAGGAATCATTCTAATATTTAGGTTTCTTACAATTTGGTCTTGCACATGTAGGTCTTGCTGTCAGAAGCTTAGACCCACTGTTCGACCCATTTTGCATATGGGGAAATGAGATGTCCATGAATATCAGTCAAGTCAAGAAACTCAGAAAGATTGTTAGGATGAAGAAACTTGCGACGAATAACAGCAAGATCTTTGTTTGCACAATGAAGAAGACATCAGTCAACTATAGGATGGTACTAACTCTTTTACCCTGTTTTTACCCCTTGCGCCATTTCAAAATTTATAACAGCGACTTATGCATAACTTTGTTTTTAGTACTTTTCAAAGCAGTTCACCGATGATTACCTCTCAAACCACCTGCATGGTCAAGAGGCGAGGAAGGTATTCATCCAACACCCACGGTACAATATTGAAGTCTTGCTGAAGAGGGCGAAGGTTGGGCAGGCAATTATCCATAGCCACTGGCCTAAAGTTGCAAGGACATTCAACATCACTGAAGGCTCAATATTTGCCTTCCGCTTCTGTAGTTTCCCAGATGAGATTCATCTGTTTATTTACCGTGTATGATGCTACTTTCCAAAGGTTTTTGATACTGCATGTGAAACTTGGTGCTGTTGTGTAATGGCGTAACTGAGTGCCGAAGCTATCTGATGTAATTCGATTATGAAATCCTGGTTGCTATTATACAAATATGAAATATCTGGTGTGTTTTGTAAGAAATATCAGTTTGATTAGTACATGGATTATCAATAATAGGCTAATTACCCTGCTTATTGGGGTTTTCTATTGCAGACGGTTACTCAAACAGCACCGTGGGCGATGAACTCAAACAACCCGCACAGTTTTTAGAAAGTAGGCGTGTTCGATCAACTAACAATCACACATGGCTTCCGGCAGCGAACTGTTTGCGTTAGGCCACCTTGCACAAATGTTTTCACACAAAGAACCGTGTGTGATATACATACCTACGGAAATGTTTTTCTGGGATTCACCGTGTGGGACGTACATACCTACGGAAATGTTTTTCTCGGATTCACCGTGTGGGATGTACATACCTACAGAAATGATTGGGTTTCGATGCCTCACCCGATCGCACACGAGCTCATTTGGTGTCCCAGGAGGGCCTATCCCCGACGGTTTCTGGGTCGTGTGGGAAGGACCCCCCTATCGCCCACACTCACTTGGCGACGGTTTCAAATGCCGTCGCGGAAAGGGGTTAAAAACTGTTTGTATAGCACGTCGTTGTACTAGTGATGATCTACCTTCTCCCAGGGAAAAGAAGAGGGGCCATAGGGGTGACTAAGTACAACCTATGGAATTTTTTTATTTCAATTCATGGAAATTTATTAAAATTCGGAATATCTTCAAATATGGAAACATTTTAAATTCATGAAAACATATATAAACCCAGGAATTTTTTTATTGGACATAATTGGAGGCCAAGAAGATTGTTTTTTGTGAACCATGCAGGACAATTGCATGTGTATACATTAAGAAAGAAGTTACACCGCCAAAGAAGACACGACCTATACAAAGCCATAGTTAAGCGACCCGACCAAAAACGTAAATGACAAAGGTTCATCTGCCCAGTTGGCGATCCAAATAAAGATGACCGGACCCAACATAGACTAGAACAAAAGGTACAACACAAGACATGTAGGTGAGAACTGTCCAATGCAAAGCTTGAAACGCAACCTCAAAACAACACGACCCACACTTCACTACCACAACCAGCACAAACATAACATGGACGAATCCACTACAAACCTTGAGTCAAACCAATTGCTCAAGTATAGGGAAGCATCACCGAGCGCCGAGGCCACCTGCCTAATGCGAGATGATCTACCTTCACCCAAGACAAAGAAGAGGGGGCATAGGGATGACTTGGCACAACCCAGGGGAAGCAGAAGCACACAAGCACCGAGGATGAAGCCAATCACCACCAAGGGAAGTCGAAGGTATATCCGCAAACAATGCCCAAGCTTCCGACTAACCAACGATGAACTACCATATGACCATGACCAAACAATCTGTCAGTTGTAGCTATGCCGATCCATATTAATTGCGGTTGCTTTAGTACAAATTTGTACTCCCCTTCGATTGTATGCAATGTCTAACAATCATTCAGCCTAGAAATGATGCTTGCGCATTTAGACATGCCTCTACCACATGACACACATGGAAAATACGTTGACAGTGTCAAGCAATGTGGATAATCAAAAAAAGTACAATAAACCACATAAATATCAAGAAAATTACACGCATCTTTGACTTCGGTCCAATAATTAGAGGCAATATCAAAGGTGGAGCTTCATCGACCGAGACATCGCCAACACGGCAACATAAAGAGGAAATGGCGACGCCGAAGTCGCGGCTGGTAGGGTGAGCTCGATCGGCCGGTCCTATTGTTGAAAGGGGAGGAAGGGTTTGAGGCCGAAGATGGAGTGTGCCAGACAGGGTGAGAAGCATGAGCGAGCGAGGTGGGAAGGAGAGCATGCCAGGGGTAGTAAAGGAGACAGCGGGGCATCAACCGGAGCACACGGTTACTGATGATTATGCTATGATTAATTAACCACATGTAAGTATAGTTCATGCATGTCAGTTGCTAGTATGTACCGGGGATCTATATATGCCATGTTGTCTCAGTAATAAAACAACGGTTACTATGACTGCCCATTCTCTTCCGTATCAGACTGGAAGAAGAAGAAGCGGTTGGGCTGGTGGGAGAGGGCTTTTACAGTAAGATCCATTTGACCTAAGAAGGATATTGAGAGGGGAACATTATTTGCACATGTGAGATTTACCTGATGATGGCTTAACAAAATCACAACAAAGATGTGTAACATCTCGGACTTATCTGATGAACTCTTGGCGGCTCCACCCATCCCACCTCCCATCCTATTATTTTTGATGTTCAATTTTTGATATTCTATATATTTTGAACTATAAGTCCAATTTAATATTTGTTTTCAGTTACTAAAATTTAATAGAAACTGAAACTTAAAACTTGGTGTGCCCTTGTGCGGAATCCAACAACTTTGCGGATCATAGGCTAAATTGGGTAGTCGACCAAGTTTCAGTTACTAAAATTTAATAGAAACAATCATAAATTTAGCAAGTTTCAAAAATAAAACTAAAACCCTGAACCCTAAAACCCTAAGCCCTAAGCCCATAACCCTAAAAGGATATGAAATTTGGTAAAGAAATTTTTTACGATTACCAAGTTTCAGTATTTGAAACTTACATATTTTTTTGAAAGTTGTCGAAATGTATTCAAAATTGGTCTTTTTCGAAAGATCTGGTCACGAGGAACACAAATATGCAAACGAAACTTAATTCAGATTTTGGTTCAAAATATATAGTAAATTGAAATTACAAGATGAAACGAAAAAGACATGGAAGGTGGGATGGATGACGCATGTAACTCTATGACAAAAGCATGCATGCATGGGGCCCTCCATAATTAATTAATTGCTAAGCCAGACAAAGAAAATAAGCATGCATGCATGCAGATCTCCAATCAAATGAACGGCCGATACATGCACGGGACCTCCTATGCACGGGAGAATCTCTTTTCTCGTATACCAATTTCTTAGTTTTTTGAACCACCCCTAGTTGCATTTTACATTAACGGCTGCGCAACTAAATTGTTTTTATATTACAAAAACATTGCAGCACCGTTGCATTCATGTCAACCGCGTCCAACTAAATGTTTTTCCCCTAAAAATATTGACTCAATTTTTGGAATAGGAGACAAGCTTTACAAGATTCTTATCCAAGTGGAGCCACCTGAGGAAGACTTTGATGATGATGACCTACTGGACGATGACCTAGAGGGAAATAGAAAAGATGCTGAAGAAACAGGTCCTGGTGTTGATGATGGAAACACCACAAATAGCAGCAAGGGTGGGGGGTTAATCAGCTCCACCTACTCTCTCACCAGTAACAAGAACCCTGGACCTAGTTCTCCAACCAACTCAAGGCAGAAAACTATGGAATACCTCAAGCAACTACCTGACCCACTCTCAATGGACCATACATATTCCTTGGTGCAGGAAATGGAGCTGATGGGAGAGGATGAGGATGATGAGGACATGGTGAATGAGATTGCTGAAGAAGAAGACTTGTAATTAGAAAACAATGATGAAGTGGTGTTTAGCCGACAAACACACCACACTCCTGCTACAAATGCTCACTTAAGCAACATGGTTCCTGCAAAGCAGAAATGAGGCCCCGTGCTAACTCTCAGGAAGAGTAACAGAGTTGATATAGGAGACATGACTATGCTGGAGATTGCTATGAACACCAAGATAGTGCAGAACCTGGAGGCTAGCAAAAAAGAGACCAAAGGTACTATTGTTAAAACTTCTTTTGAACACTTCACTGATCCTAAGTTTATTGCCATAGTTAGCAAAATTGGTGTTGAAATAGATGATAATCAGCTTTTGTCTGCAGGACAAAATGATAGTCAATTAAAAAGAAAGAATGCTCACCAAATGTCTGCAGGACAAGAGGGTGAAATTCTTTTAAACAAAACTACAACTGTTAATGAGGTGGAGACACTAAAATCTATAAAAATCACTGGCACATCTTCAATGGATTTGTCCAGTGTGCACTCTGAAGGAGTGTTACATCATGATGATACTCTAGATTCACCTAGAACACCCACTACTCCCGAGGGTCTAAAAGGAATCTCAGCTGTCATGGATTATTATATTATTGGATGGACTCGTATTAGCAAATATGGACAAGGCAAGCACCTTAGGAAAGCTTTGTATAGATGAATGCCCTATTTTGGAACATTAGAGGGATTACTACCCCTGGTAAGAAAACATGTATTATTGATACTCTCTCTAAGCACAATCCTAGTATTGTCTCATTCCTAGAGACTAAGAAAGAGCACCTTACTCCTGCATTTCTGAAGTCTATTAGTCATAGTAAAAATTATGATTGGCACCACCTACCTGCTGAAGGCACTTCTGGTGGTGTGCTGGTGGGAGTGGACCGAGACATCTTTGATGTTAACAGCTGGATCCCCCTTAAATTTTCTGTCTCATGTAATCTAATCCTTAAGAATAAGAACATCCCCTTTAGATTTATTGCAGTTTATGGGTCTCCATATGATGAAGGGAAAGATGATTTCCTTTCAGAGTTGCATAGTCTTTTTATTGATGAACACCTACCTACTGTTATAGTAGGGGACTTCGACCTAGTGAGATACCAGAAGGACAAAAGTAATGGCAATATTAATCACAATTGGAGTGATAAACTTAATGCCTGGATTGGAATTTGGAGCCTTCTAGAAATTAGAAAGTCTGGTAGACAATTCACTTGGGCTAATAACCAAGAGAACCTGACCATGTCTACTACTGACATAATTTTATGTACAACAGAATTAGATGATCTTTTCCCTTTGAGAAATTCTCAAGTTCTGCCCAGAACTGGGAGTGACCACACTCCCATTCTTTGGAATTCAGGGATTGATTGCATCCCGAGAAACCCAAGTTTTAAATTTGAGAAATGGTGGCTTCTTCAAGAAGAATTTAAAGATTTAGTGATCAAAAACTGGTCTGCCCCTGTCAAGAGCACCACCCCTATTGACATTTGGCAAGAAAAGACTAGGAGATTCAGAAAATTCAGTAGAGGGTGGAGTAGGAATGTAGGTGCTAAGCTTAGGAAGCTTGAGCAATCCCTGACAGAAGAATATGATAGTCTGGATGTCAAGTCAGAATGTGCTCCCCTCTCTGAGCATCAGTCAGGTAGAATGAAAAAAATTATTTCTGAGCTCCAAGATATCTGGCTCAAAGAGGAAACAGAGGCCAGACAGAGATTCAGGGATAGGGACATATTAGAAGGTGATAGGAACACTACATATTTCCTGGTTCTACCGAATCAGAGAAGAATGAAAACATTGATTCTTGCTCTGGAGGGTCCATCTGGGGCTACTTCAGACATTAATGATATGTTAGGGATCGCCACATCTTACTACAAAAACCTCTTCCAGAAGGAAGATAGAAAAGGTTTTTGTCTTAATGACCAATTCTTCTCTGAAAATGATAAAATTAAAGACTCTTATAATATAGAATTACAAAAACCTTTTTCTGAAGAGGAGGTGAAAGAAGCTCTATTTGGGTCATACTCTGATGGGGCCCCTCGCCCAGATGGACTTTCTTTCCTTTTTGTCCAACAGTTTTGGGATACTATTAAAAAGATATCATGGCTATGTTCACAGAATTTTACAATGGGGACTTGGATATATATAGACTTAACTTTGCTATTCTCACTCTTATTCCTAAAGAGAAACATGCCACTACAATGAATAAATTTAGACCTATTAGTTTACTTAACAACATTTTTAAGGTCTTTACTAAGGTTCTTACAAATAGATTAGCTGTTCTCATGAACTTGCTTACTTCCAGCAACCAATCTGCTTTTTTTATAGAAGGTAGATTTATCCTAGAAAGTGTGGTGACAACACATGAGGTACTGCACTCCACCTATCACTCAGGTTGCCATGGTCGGGTGCTTAAGTTATATTATGAGAAGGCTTTTGATAAAGTCAATCTAGATTTTCTAATGGAGATCCTTGAGAAAAGGAACTTTGGTCATAAATGGATGAAGTGGATTCATCAAATCACCCATCTGGGTCTGTGGGGGTCAAACTTAATGGAGTAGAGGGTAATTTTTTCACCACTGGTAAAGGACTAAGGCAAGGGGACACCATTTCCCCCCTCTTGTTCAATTTAGTTGTGGATTTTCTTAGTAAAATGCTTGCTAAAGCTGTGGCTAATGACCTAATCAAAGGTCTATGTTCTGATTTGATTCCTAGTGGCGTAGTTTGTCTGCAATATGCAGATGACACCATTCTCCTTATAGAAAAGATGAAAGAAAAGCTGAAAATCTTAAAAAAAGTTTTAACCTATTTTGAACAAGTCTCTGGGATGAGGATTAACTACTCTAAGAGTGAAATCATCCCTATAGGGCTGACAGCAGAGGAGACTGTGTCCTTCTCTGATATCATGGGCTGCACCGTGGGTGCTTTCCCCATCAAATACCTAGGAATTCCTCTTCATTATGATAAGTTGAGGAGATAGGACATCCAACCTCATTGACAAGATCCTGAAGAGAATGGCTGGCTGGAGAGGGAAATTACTCTCCTACTCTGCCAGACTTATCCTTATCAAGACTTGCCTTGCTAGTGTACCAGTTTACTTGTTATCCTTTTTTAAGTTCCCTAAGTGGGCCCTAAACCTGATTAACAGCCAGTTGGCTCACTATCTTTGGAGTGACTTTGAAGGGAATAGGAAGCTTCACCTTGCCAACTGGCACTTGGCCTGTTTTAAAAAAGGGCATGGTGGATTAGGAGTACCAAACATTAGAGATGTTAACCTTTGCCTGCTAGGGAGTTGGGTTAAGAGATACATCAAAGATGAAGGGAAGTTGTGGAGATCCATTGTTGATACTAAGTATGTTAATAATTCCCCCAACATCTTTGCTTGCAACACCCAACACACCTCCAGGTTTTGGCAAGGGGTCATGTGGGCCGCCAAGGCCCTTAAGTTTGGCTATAGGTGGGTAGTTGGAAATGGGAAGAAGATTAGGTTTTGGGAAGATATTTGGTTTGGTACCTCACCTTTATCTGTCCAATTTTGGCCCCTATAAGTCATCTGCCATCAACATGGTGAAACCCTTGATAATATCTGGGACCAAAAAACTATTAAATTGACCTTTAGAAGGATTTTTATGCCTACCATGATGGAGAGCTAGTACTGCCTTGAGCAAATTATTACTAACACACATTACACAAGTGGTGATGACTCCCTGATTTGGCAACATGAATCCAAAGGGGAGTACACAACTGGGTCTTTGTATAGTATAATTAACTTTAGAGGAGTACAACCAGTTTACATCCCCTCAGTTGTTCTATCAAAACCCCCCTAGAGTTCAAGTGTTTTTGTGGCTTCTCTCTCACAATAAGCTGATGACCAGAGATAACCTCTCCAAAAGAGGCATTGAAAGATCTCATGCATGTGTCTACTGTTATGAGAGAGAGAGTCAATACAACACTTATTTTTTGATTGTGTTGTTGCAAAACAAATTTGGAATTCTATTTCAGACTTCTTCTCCTGTACCCTGGGATCTGATTACCTTTCCATTGCTAAATTTTGGCTAGCCAATAAGATGCACACTGCTCTAAATTCTGTTTGTGCATGTGTATTATGGGCTATCTGGAAACATAGGAATTCCTGTATCTTTAAGAATGTAATGTGGATTGATTTGAAACAGATCTAGAACCTGGTGCTGGGGCTCTTGAGGAGATGGCTGATCCTTCTCAAAGATGTAGCTCGACTAAAGATGGAGGAATTCATGACAAGGGTTTCCTTGATACTGAACACTCCTTTCCAGCTCACAACGGGGTAATTGAGCTTGACAAAAACACTGAGGGTGTTTTTAGCCAAGTGTTTCTTACCAAGCTAACTCTGGGAAGAATGTCAACTCCATCGCTTGGCACCACGCCATCGTCTCCACCCAGGAGTCCGGGCAGTTTCACTTGCAAGCACACACTATTGAGCCCTGTGACGCCACTGGACCAATCAGGCTCCCCTGCTCAGCCGACAAAGAAGATCAGACGCCCTGATGTTGTTGTGCCTCCCCCTGGAATATGGAAGATGAAGATCTCATAGCTGACAGAGGAGACCAAGCAAGAAAATATTAGATATCTAGGTATAATTATATTATTTGAAGAGTGATCTTGAGGCTATTAGATATCTAGGTACGTCTAATCCAGTTTATGTGACTTGGTACTATTCCATCTACCAAGAAATCCCAGTGATTGGCAAAACAATATAATGTTCTGCTCAATGTAATTCATCACAGACATATACTGTACAGTTTACTATCCAATCTGACCAAGAATTATATTCGCCCACACCCCAGGTCATGTATCCAGTATTGCATGATTTATGTATTGATGAAGTTTGTATTGGGATTGGTACTTTGAATTTTCTGTGCAAACAAAACGGTTTACACTAATTTAGTTATGCCCGATCTTCAGTCCCAAATCAAGTTTATGGCAGTGGGTGGCGGGGATAGCCCATATACCCATGTGCCCATGTACGAATGCATTTTCTTACACTAGTAGAAAACTGGGCTTTGGTCACAGGGCAATATTCACATTAGTCCCGGTTCAGTCACAAACCGGGACTAATGTGAGCATTGGTCCCGGTTCGTGCGGCCAGGGGCCTGCCGGGCCTCGTGGGGGCATTGGTCCCGGTTCGTCCGGACCCGTTGGTCCCGGTTGGTGGGACAAACCGGGACCAATGGGCCACGCTCCTGGCCCACCACCCTTTAGTCCCGGTTCCTACCACAAACCGGGACTAAAGGGCTGGTCCTAGTTGCGGCCAGTGTTTAGTCCCACCTCGCCAACCGAAGGGCGCTCACACCAGTTTATAAGCCCGTCCCTCTATGCCTTGTTGAGCTTCTGTTAAAGTGAAAATAGATGCCCTTATAGAAGGAATTTGACCTAAATTCACAGTAAATTTCATAGAAATTTACTATGAATTTAGGTTTAATTTTCTCTATAAGCGCATCTATGTTCATTTTTTTATATTTATAAAATAAATAAAACTAAATAAACCTTAATAAAATAAAATAAAATAAACTATAGTAACTACAATAAATAAACCTTAATAAATTAAGTAAAAACAGCAGCAGTAAAATAAATAAAAATAGCAGCAGTAAAATAAATAAAAATAAAATAATTAAAGTAAAATACATAAGTAATTAGAAATAAAATAAATAAGTTTTTTGTTGTAAGTAGAAACAAAACAAAACAAATAAAGCAAAAGAGAAAAAAACAGAGGAAAAAAATTATGCCACCTACTGGGCCACAACGGCCTGAATATGACTAGAAACCCATCCATGGGCCAGGATTCAGGCCCACAGAAGGCCCAGTAGGCCCCACAGGCAAAGAGAACAGTTAGGCCCGAAAGCCTGTAGTTGAGAGGAGTTCGAGAGGGTGCGCGCAGCAGCGCTTATAAACCACTCTCGAGCTCTCTCAACTAGCGAGGTGGGACTAAACTTTTGACGCGGGCTAGCACAAGGCCTTTGGTCCCGGCTGGTGTCACCAACCGGGACTAAAGAGGGCATTGGTCCCGGTTCGTGGCACCAACCGGGACCAAAGGCCTTTAGTCCCGGTGGCACCAACCGGGACCAAAGGCCTTTAGTCCCGGTTGGTGCCACGAACCGGGACCAAAGAGTTCCCTATATATACCCCATCGCCACAGCAGAGCACTCCACAGTGGTCTGTTTTTTCTGGCCGGCGAGGGGAGGGCATTTGGGTGCTCTAGCTCACCTCCTATGCACATGAGGTGTTCGTTGAAATGTCTGAGCCACACTAGTTAATCTTTGTCCTCTCGAAACTCGACCTCCGAGCTCCATTTTCCCCGAGATTTGTCAAGGTTTAGCGGTCCGTCATGTCCCGTTCCCGTCTTCACCGCCGTCGATCGCCCGCGCCAATCTCGTCGCCAGCACCACCGTGGTGAGCCTCTTGTTCTTATCTTCTTTCTGAAAGGAAAAAAATTCTTACTTTAGATAGTTACTTGTCTAATTTTGTTACTTTTATTATTCCTTCTTATTACATAGTGCGATGGTTTTGGTATCCGCCCCCGTCGGCCCTCGTCCTGTCTATGATTCGGATGTGGTATATATTATATTTTTATAACTATTTGGTTCATTTATTGTTTATGACAAATATACCGACCAACGTGACATAGATTTTATTTATCTAGGAGGTGGTTGGACCGGAAATTCTAACCGACCCTATTGTCGAGAGGTTAAATTTAGTTGAAGAAGAAAACAATTACTTGAAGGAAAAAATAAAAAAAATTGAGGAGGAGAAGATGATATTGGAGTTGCATGTTGCGGATGTCGTCGATGATCACAAGATCAAGATGGATGCAATGCGCTTGAAGATTAGAAAGATTAGAAAATATGCCATTCATACCGAGGCTTGGTATCATTATGCCGTTGGATCAATTGTTACCTTGGTTGCGATTATGATCGCATTTGTTTTCGCATTGAAATGTTTTACATAGTTTCAATGTATGGTTTAATTAATTAGATGCTCTGGAGAGCTATATATATGTTGTTAGATGAGAACTATGTATGTACTTTGGTTCTAATGTGATGATGAACTTCTATTAATTTGGTCACTTAATTATCTATTCATGATGTTCTGTAATGGTTTTTGACACACTTAATTATATATAATGCACGCAGATGAACCGGCAATGGATGTACGGTGACAGACACACCTCCGAGTACATTAAGGGCGTGCATGATTTTCTCGAAGTGGCTGAGGCAAACAAGCAGAATGGTTTTATGTGTTGTCCATGCCCTATATGTGGGAATACGAAGTCTTACTCTGACCGGAAAATCCTTCACACCCACCTGCTTTACAAGGGTTTCATGCCACACTATAATGTTTGGACGAGGCACGGAGAAATAGGGGTTATGATGGAAGACGGCGAAGAAGAAGAGGACGATGACAACTATGTGCCCCCTGAATACGGTGATGCTGCAACGGGGGAAGCTGCTGAAGATCAAGAGGAACCAGACGATGTGCCCAATGATGCTGCAAGGGGGGAAGCTGCTGAAGATCAAGAGGAACCAGTGCCCGATGATGATGATCTCCGCCGGGTCATAGTCGATGCAAGGACGCAATGCGAAAGTCAAAAGGAGAAGCTGAAGTTCGATCGCATGTTAGAGGATCACAAAAAAGGGTTGTACCCCAATTGCGAAGATGGCAACACAAAGCTCGGTACCGTACTGGAATTGCTGCAGTGGAAGGCAGAGAATGCTGTGCCTGACAAAGGATTTGAGAAGCTATTGAAAATATTGAAGAAGAAGCTTCCAAAGGATAACGAATTGCCCGACAGTACATACGCAGCAAAGAAGGTCGTATGCCCTCTAGGATTGGAGGTGCAGAAGATACATGCATGCCCTAATGACTGCATCCTCTACCGCGGTGCGTACAAGGATCTGAACGCATGCCCGGTATGCGGTGCATTGCGGTATAAGATCAGACGAGATGACCCTGGTGATGTTGACGGCGAGCCCCCCAGGAAGAGGGTTCCTGCGAAGGTGATGTGGTATGCTCCTATAATACCACGGTTGAAACGTCTGTTCAGAAACGAAGAGCATGCCAAGTTGATGCGATGGCACAGTGAGGACCGTAAGAAAGACGGGAAGTTGAGAGCACCCGCTGACGGGTCGCAGTGGAGAAAAATCGAGAGAAAGTACTGGGCTGAGTTTGCAGCTGACCCAAGGAACGTATGGTTTGGTTTAAGCGCGGATGGCATTAATCCTTTCGGGGAGCAGAGCAGCAATCACAGCACCTGGCCCGTGACTCTATGTATGTATAACCTTCCTCCTTGGATGTGCATGAAGCGGAAGTTCATTATGATGCCAGTTCTCATCCAAGGCCCTAAGCAACCCGGCAACGACATTGATGTGTACCTAAGGCCATTAGTTGAAGAACTTTTACAGCTGTGGAATGGAAACGGTGTACGTACGTGGGATGAGCACAAACAGGAGGAATTTAACCTGCACGCGTTGCTGTTTGTAACCATCAACGATTGGCCCGCTCTCAGTAACCTTTCAGGACAGACAAACAAGGGATACCACGCATGCACGCACTGTTTAGATGACACTGAAAGTATATACCTGGACAAAAGCAGGAAGAATGTGTACCTGGGCCATCGTCGATTTCTTCCGACCAACCATCAATGTCGAAAGAAAGGCAAGCATTTCAAAGGCGAGGCAGATCACCGGAAGAAGCCCGCCATGCGTACCGGTGATCACGTACTTGCTATGGTCAATGATTTACACGTAATCTTTGGAAAGGGTCCCGGCGGACTAGCTGTTCCGAATGACGCTGAGGGACACGCACCCATGTGGAAGAAGAAATCTATATTTTGGGACCTACCCTACTGGAAAGAGCTAGAGGTCCGCTCTTCAATCGACGTGATGCACGTGACGAAGAACCTTTGCGTGAACCTGCTAGGCTTCTTGGGCGTGTATGGGAAGACAAAAGATACACCTGAGGCACGGGAGGACCTGCAACGTTTGCACGAAAAAGACGGCATGCCTCCGAAGCAGTATGAAGGTCCTGCCAGCTACGCTCTTACGAAAGAAGAGAAAGAAATCTTCTTTGAATGCCTGCTCAGTATGAAGGTCCCGACTGGCTTCTCGTCGAATATAAAGGGAATAATAAATATGCCAGAGAAAAAGTTCCAGAACCTAAAGTCTCATGACTGCCACGTGATTATGACGCAACTGCTTCCGGTTGCATTGAGGGGGCTTCTACCGGAAAACGTCCGATTAGCCATTGTGAAGCTATGTGCATTCCTCAATGCAATCTCTCAGAAGGTGATCGATCCAGAAATCATACCAAGGCTAAGGAGTGATGTGGCGCAATGTCTTGTCAGTTTCGAGCTGGTGTTCCCACCATCCTTCTTCAATATCATGACGCACGTCCTAGTTCATCTAGTCGACGAGATTGTCATTCTGGGGCCCGTATTTCTACACAATATGTTCCCCTTTGAGAGGTTCATGGGAGTCCTAAAGAAATATGTCCGTAACCGCGCTAGGCCAGAAGGAAGCATCTCCATGGGCCATCAAACAGAGGATGTCATTGGGTTTTGTGTTGACTTCATTCCTGGCCTTAAGAAGATAGGTCTCCCTAAATCGCGGTATGAGGGGAGACTGACTGGAAAAGGCACGCTTGGAGGGGGGGACTCAATAATATGCAGGGACGGATATTCTTGGTCTCAAGCACACTACACAGTTCTACAGAACTCTACCTTGGTGACCCCGTATGTCGATGAACACAAGAACAGTCTGCGCTCCAAACACCCGGAGCAGTGTGACGACTGGATTACATGTGAACACATCAGGACTTTCAGCAGTTGGTTGGAAACACGTCTCAGAGGTGACACCACTGTTTGTGATGAGTTGTACTCGTTGTCCAGGGGACCATCTTCGACTGTATTGACTTACAAAGGATACGAGATAAATGGGAATACATTTTACACGATCGCCCAAGATCAAAAGAGCACCAACCAAAACAGCGGTGTCCGCTTTGATGCAGCAACCGAGAGGGGAAAGGACACATATTATGGTTACATAATGGACATATGGGAACTTGACTACGGACATGATTTTAAGGTCCCTTTGTTTAAGTGCAAATGGGTCAATCTGTCAGGAGGCGGGGTACAGGTAGACCCACAGTACGGAATGACAACAGTGGATCTGAACAATCTTGGGTACACTGACGAACCGTTCGTCCTAGCCAATGATGTGGCACAGGTTATCTATGTGAAGGACATGTCTACCAGACCGAGGAAAAGAAAAGATAAGGAAGCGAATACATCATACGATGAGCCAAAGCGCCACATAGTTCTTTCAGGAAAAAGGGACATTGTGGGAGTGGAGGGCAAGACAGACATGTCTGAAGATTATGAAAAGTTTCATGAAATTCCTCCCTTCAAAGTCAAGGCTGACCCAAGCATCCTGATAAACGATGAAGATTATCCATGGTTACGGCGCAATAAGCAAATGACACAAGCGAAGAAAAAGTGAAGACTTTCTCCCGCAACTATTATGATGATACCATGCCAACTTTGTAATAGACGAGTATGATACCATTGTCCGTTTTGTACAAGAAGTGCATCTAGTTTTTGCCGTAACCCTCTCAACTTTCTTGCACATGCTATGTGGATGAAATGATGATACCATGCCAACTTTCAACCTTTTCAGAGTTCATTTAAAATGCTTTTCAATTTTAGGGTCTTATAGCTAAAAATTATGCCACCTACTGGGCCACCACGGCCTGAATACGATTAGAAACCCATCCATGGGCCAGGATTCAGGCCCGCAGAAGGCCCAGTAGGCCCACAGGCATGTACAGAGAGGTTAGGCCCGTAAGCCTGCTTTAGAGAGGAGCTCGACAGCTCAGGCGCACCGCACCTTATAAAATTTATGAAACTAAAATTAACAAAGTATTTTCTGTTCAAACCATTATAAGAAACCTCTATTATTATTGAAACTAAAATCATATAAAATTGATGCAACTAAAATTATCGAAGTATTTTCTGTTCAAAATCATTAAAAGCAAAAAGAATTTTCATAAAGAACTTTTTTTGATAGAAACTTTAATAGCAAAAAGAATTATCATAAAGTAAAATAAATAAGTAATTAGAAACAAAATAAAATAAAATAAATAAGTTTTTTGTTGTAATTAGAAACAAAACAAAATAAATAAAGCAAAAAAGAAAACAAAAAAACTAAATACAGCAAAAAAATTCATAAAGAACTTTTTTTGATAGAAACTTTAATAGCAAAAAGAATTATCATAAAGTAAAATAAATAAGTAATTAGAAACAAAATAAAATAAATAAATAAGTTTTTTGTTGTAAGTAGAAACAAAACAAAATAAATAAAGCAAAAATGAAAACAAAAAAACTAAATACAGCAAAAAAAATTGTTGGGGCGCTGCCCGCTTGGCCTTCCAACCCTCAGGTTTGCAAATACAGGCCCAGAAGGGCTAGGAGGCTAAACGGACAGCGCGCCAAAGTTAGGCCCAGAAGCCTGCCATAGAGAGGAGTTCGAAACAGCAGCCGCGCCGCGGCTTTTAAACTGGTGCGGGCGCCCCTCGGCTAGCGAGGTGGGACTAAACTTTTGGCCGCGATGCGGGCAGCAAGAGGCCTTTGGTCCCGGTTCGTGGCACCAACCGGGACCAATGCCCCCCTTTAGTCCCGGTTGGTGCCACAACCGGGACCAAAGGCCGCCGCTTCCCGCCCTTTGCGCCGCAAAAAAAATTGTTGGGGCGCTGTCCGCTGGGCCCTCCAACCCTCGGGTTTGCAAATACAGGCCCAGAAGGGCTAGAGGGCTCAACGGGCAGCGCGCCAAAGTTAGGCCCAGAAGCCTGCTATAGAGAGGAGTTCGAGACAGCAGCCGCAGCGGGGCTTATAAACCACTCCGAGCCCTTCTCAACTAGCGAGGTGGGACTAAACTTTTGGCCGCGACGCGGGCAGCAAGAGGCCTTTGGTCCCGGTTGGTGCCACCAACCGGGACCAATGCTCAGCAGCGCAAAGGGCGGGAAGCGGCGGCCTTTGGTCCCGGTTGGTGGCACCAACCGGGACTAAAGGGTGGCATTGGTCCCGGTTGGTGCCACGAACCGGGACCAATGCCCTTGCTATATAACCAGGACTTGTGAAAATTTCACATCTCCCTCGCCTCCCTCGCCAGTTGCCCCCGCCGCCAGGCTGCCCAAATCGCTCGCGCGCTCCTCGTCGCCGTCGCCGCCGCCGGCCGCCATCCCCGTATCCCCGTGCCCCTGCCCCGCGCCCGAGCCCACGCCGGCCGCCGCCCCGTGGCCCTGCCCCGTCCCCGAGCACGCACGGCCGCGCCCCGGCCCGCCCCCACCATTGTTGTCGTCGCCGGCGCCCGCCCCCACTGCCGCCCCTGCCTCGACACCGCCCCTCCTCCCCGTTCGGTCTGGCTCCGGCGACCCCCTTTCCTCCCTGTCCCCTCGATCCTCTTCATATAATTTTTTTTCATATGCATATGTTGATTATATGGATGGATGGATGATGTATATGTTCATTATATGGATGGATGGATGATGTATGCTTTTTTCATATAATTTTTTTAGGCAGATTTTTAGAATTTTTTAGGCATATTTTTAGAATTTTTTGTGTATGTATGTTATGTTTATATGTATGTATGTATGTTCATATGTATGTATGTTTATATGCAAAGCATATGCAAAGAAAATGTATGAATGGTCATATGCAAAGAAAAATGTATGTATGGTCATATGCAAAGAAAATGCATGTATGTATGTTCATATGAAAGAAAAATGTATGTATGTATGTTCATATGCATATGCAAAGAAAATGTATGTTCATATGCATATGCAAAGAAAATGTATGTTCTTCTCCTCTTTTTTTTCTTTTTTTTTCTTCGATCTTCTCCTCTATTCCTTTTCTTCTTCTCCTCTTTTTATTTCTTCTTCGTTTTCTTATGTTTTATCGGGTTTGTCGTCGTCGATATACCCCTCTCCCGATAACTTCAACACGAGGGGGGGGGTCGATATACCCCCTCCCCGCCGATAATATTATTTTCCCATGTACGTATGTCATCGTTGTCGATATAACCCCCTCCCGATAACTTCAACACGTGGGGGGGGGGGTCGATATACCCCCTCCCCGATAACATTATTTTCCCATGTATGTATGTCGTCGTTGTCGACATATATAACTCCCTCCCAGATAACTTCGACATGATGGACGGTATATTTATACCCCCTCTCGACCGTGATAACTTATACCACGGGAGCACCCCCCGGCCCTCTCGCTCGACCAAAACTCTCGAGGACACCCAAACCCTAGAAAAAAACGATGTCGGTCTCCTACCCCCTCCCGCCGCGCCCCTACCCTTGAAGCGTTGCCTAGGCCACCCCAAACCCGGAATAAGCTAGGTCTACGTTTGCACTAATATATCCACCTGTTGTCATGTTTGTGTAATAATTGCCATGTTGTAATATTTGCAGAAACAATGGAGCACGGACGAGACGAGCAAGCAGAAGAGGTGTTGGGGGACATAATCTTAGCCGGAGGTGATATCTTGTCGTATCTTAACGATAATGATGGTCTGGAAGAACAGGGTGAAGAAGCAGGCTACGGTGATCGAAGAGTGGAGGAGGAAAGACATGATTATGATGGCTCCGGTGACCCAATGCTGGTGCAAGAAGGAGCCCGTGGTGACGGCTCCGGTGATCGAACAGAGTCCGGCCAGGTAAATATATTAGTTAAGCCTGTGCTGACTAGCTAATTGATGCATTCATTGTTTTGGTATGTACACATATTAATTAACACTCGTCTTTCTTCTTTTTTCTAGCCCTCCGGATCGAGCACAACTGCGGTAAAGAGACGAGGCCCGAAGAGAAAGTTGCGCTCGGATGAAAGGTTTGAGATCACAGCAATCGCGCGCGACGGCCAACCGATTGAACCCATCCGGACAAAGGATGCATTTGCTGCTCAGTGCGGGGTTCTAGTTAGGGACAAGATCCCGATCAGCATCCACCAATGGTATAAGCCTAAGAAGGAAGACCCTGAGGTGTCTTATGTCAATGATATGCAGAAAGATGATCTTTAGACTGAGCTGAAGGCAAATTTCACCCTACCGCCAGAGGAGGATCCGGAGAAGCCAGTTATAGAGCAATTAATCAAGTCTCATGCTCTTAAGAAGATGGCAGACCTATTCAGGAGGTGGAAGAATGAGCTGAAAACGTTTGTCGACAAAGAAGAGACACCAGAATTCATCGGCCGGTATGAGAAGATCAGAGATCACTGGCCCGCATTTGTGGCCCACAAGACATCGGAAAAGAGTAAGAAGATGTCAGCGACAAACAAGAAGAATGCTGCAAAGAAGAAGCTTCACCATCGCACGGGGTCAGGTGGCTACCTCAAAGCCCGACCTAAGTGAGCCAAGGCTGAGAATGATCTGCTTGAAAAAGGGATCGAACCACAGACAATGAACTGGACAGACCATTGCCGGACTTGGTTCTTCGGGGCTGGCGGAACCTTGGACCCTGTATCAGGGAGGTGTGTTTGGATGAACGAGCTTTTGAGAATACCAGTCAAGAAGATTCAGCAATATATCGATGCAGCGCAGGAAGGGACGTTCGTTCCAGACAGAGAGAACGACGAGCTCACAATGGCCCTCGGGAATCCTGAGCACCCTGGACGGACACGAGGCACGCCAGGCTCCGTTCCGTGGAAGGCTGGTTTTCCGGACGCGGGCGGTTACAAAAGCCAGGAGAGGAGGAAAAAAGTGGAGCAGATCCAAATTCAGAAGCTGCACGAAAGGGTTCAAGCGCTAGAGGAACGAGACGGCAATCGACATGCCGAAACTGCCCCCGAAGCTACACCGCCATCTTAGCGGAGAAGCAGCGTGGCTTCCACCGAGCTGCTTCAGCTGGAGCATGCGGCTCCTGCTAGCTACCCCGTGGATGCTATCACGGAGTCTCAACATTGCCACCTTATGGCGGAATGGCAGAACTTCAAAGTCAAGGCGGCTGTTGGCTCTGTTTTACCTCCTGAACCCGGCGCAACCTACCACTGCCGGCCGATTCCAGAAGGATATGCTAGGGTGATGGTGGATGAAATAACGGAGGGATTTGAGGAGCTCCAGCTTGACCACCCTACCGGTGAAGGGGAGACTCAGCTGGGTTCTACTCTGAAGACTCCATGCCTATGGCGGAAGGAGCTCATCAAGCTTCCGAACTGGACGGCTCCGGCGAGTAAGGGCACTCCGCCTCCTCCTCCGCCTCCTCCTCCGGCGAGTGATCAGGGCACTCAGCCTCCTTCTCCGGCGTGTGGCGGCACTCCGCCACCTTCTCCGCCAGCGCCGGCGCGCCAGAGCAGCCAGCCTCCTCCTTCTCCGCCTCGTCAGCAAGGGCGGAAGAGACCCGCCGCCACTGCGGCTGCTCCGACGCGTCGTAGTCCTTCTCCTCCGCCTCGTAAGCAAGGAAAGAAGACAGCCGCAGCCGCTCCGTCTGCTCTGCCGGCGTCTAGCAGTACAGCTGCCAGAGGCAGGAGGCAATACAGATTCGGTCCTTCTCTGAAGACTCCAGAGAAGTTACCATACGAGAGGACCGAGGAGGAAACCAGGAAGATCGTGCGAGCCGAAGTGACAAACTTCTTTGAAGGGGTGAAAGCAAAGAAACATCCACCTCCGGAGGAGAAGGTAGATCTGTTGAAAGCAAAGCGCACTCTGGCTGCCCTGACAAAACCACCAAAGTCTCCGCCGAGAGGCAACTATGAGCGCATTCTTGCAAAGACATATGCCGAAGCGGAGCGGTCGGGAAGTACTGTCAGTGATCAAAGGTTAAAAGAACGACGAGCTGGGAAAAAAATTGCCCAGCTCGGCGAACAAGCGAACCAATCGTGCCCCCCGCTCAAGGTGTCAAAAGACATCACCGCTAATGATCCGAGTATGGTGCCCGGTTATAGCAATCTTGGAGATTACCTGCCCGACAATGTACATTATGAAATCATGGAGGTGGACGAACACAAATACCATTATAGGAAGCCTCTCGTCAAAGATGAAAGATCTCTAACAACGATGATGCGAAGACTACATGATTGGTACATGAAAACCTGCAGAGAGTCTGATGGGATGGATACTTTGACGCTGAGAGTTAAACCGGAGCATGACCTCGTTGGAATTGATCTGCTGAATGTTCCATTTGAGGATTTCTTCCAGTTTTACAATCAAAAGGCCCTCGATAAAACAACGGTCACTTGCTACTGTTTGTAAGTAGTACTACTTCTGTCATTAAGTCTCTCTATATAGGTCAGCTCTTTCATTGCATGTATTTATAATTATCCTCACTATATTATGCAGATTGAAGATCGCCGAATTGAAGAAAATACAAATCAGTGATATTGGGTTCATTAACACAAATCTCATAGATGCATATACGGTTGAAAAACATCCCAAAGAAGCCGAGGCCAACTTGCTACAATCGTTGGTATTAAATCAAAACAAAGATATAATACTCTTTCCTTACAACTTCAAGTGAGTGTTACTGTCTTGTGCATATTCGGTTTCCCTTATTAGTCCAGGTTATGGTAATGTAATTGATGACTTATGCATGCATGCGCAGCTTCCACTATATTCTCCTAGAGATTAAGCTTGAGCAGGGAGTAGTAACCGTCTTAGACTCGAGACGAAAAGATCCCCAGGACTATGCGAACATGACTCAAATGCTCGAGAAGTAAGTTAAATTGATTATTATCCACCATATCAGCAACTTTGTTCATTTCCTGATATCAAATATGTTTTCTTTGTCTGGCAGGGTTTGGAGAAAATTCACCTCAAAGCTCCGGGACTGCCGAAGAAGCTGCAATTTAATCACCCGAAAGTAAGTACTATAGTAGCATGTTCCGCGCATCTCCTAGTGATTCAAGCGCTAGTTTCATCAATACCATTTAGCATGCTTGCTTATCAGTTTGATTGACCTCTATTTCTTGTAAAGTGGTTGTGGCGGGAACCCGGGAATAATTACTGTGGATACTACGTTTGCGAGTCCATCCGCTACACGACCTGTGAGCGGGGCTACACTGAAGAACAATATGAAGTGCGTAAGCAATAATATTCATAATATTATTTTATTACCATCATTTGTGTTGAGTTTCATTTATTCATATATATATATGTATTGACCCCCTTCTTCAAATTAGATGTATCGGAAGCGGGATGAACCCCTAGCACCAGATCATATGCGAGGAATTCAAGAGGAATTGGCGGCATTCTTCCTTGACCACGTGGTCGCTGAAAACGGAGAATACTATGTGGACCCTGTGTTCCTACAATTTAATTAGGAGATTGTATTGTAAGAGATAATTATTGTATATATGTAGCCGGTAGTGTCAGATAGATATACGAGAACTTGTTGTTCGACCAATATCTCGGAGAAGGAGAGGTGGTCGATATCACTTCTCTCTGTATGCATATGTTCATGACGATCTTCTGTTTCCTTCATTTGATTACTAGCTAGCGTGTCTACTCCTCTCCATACGTATATAGTACGTAGCGTCGACCAAGCACGGAGATAAGAGAGGACACTTCTCTCTATTAATTAGCTAGCTAACACAATATATGAAACACCTAAATTAACCCCCCAAAACCCCTAAACCACCCCCTTTCAAAAAAAACAAAAACCTCAGCTCCTGCCAGCTGTTGACGCGTGGATGCCTATTGGTCCCGGTTGGTGACACCAACCGGGACAAAAGGCCCTACCTATTGGTCCCGGTTGGTGGCACCAACCGGGACCAAAGGCCCCCCTGCCTGGGCTGGCAGCAGCGGCCACGTGGAGGACCTTCTGTCCCGGTTCGTGTAAGAACCGGGACTAAAGGGTTAGGGCTTTAGTAACGACCCTTTAGTCCCGGTTCGAGAACCGGGACAAAAGGCCCTTACAAACCGGGGTAAAAGCCCCTTTTCCTACTAGTGTTATTTTATTTTATTAATTTATCATAGTAGTACAAAAATGGAAAAAATATATATTGGGTGGTGGGGATAGCTAGCCCATATAACCCATCTGTCCATGTACAATATTTGATGGAGTGTCTCAGGCAAAGCCAAGGAGCCTCCAGGAACCATTGCATATATATAATTTTGGCCTTTTGTTTTTAGATCTTTTTGTAAAATTTCAGTTCATTTTTTCTACTTGTTGCTCCTTAATTTTCTACTTGCAATTGTTCAAACTGTTTGCATAACAACGTCCATGAAAAAGAATCGGCACCGCCCTCCCAATCGCACCGCGACGGGCAAGTTCCGTATCTTGATCTACCAGCAACCACGTCAACGCCGGCACGTCATCGACATGGCGGATGTCGGAAGTGAAGAGGAGGTCTCTATGGCCTTCACCTCCGCTGGCGGCGCCGCACGCGATTGACGACAACTATTGCGGCATCTGTCCCAGCGTGCAGGTGTCCCGGCGAGCATTGGCAGGTTCAACCATGGGTTCCCGCGGAAACAGGCGACGCTGTCGTGCGTCTGTGGCTCTGAGGGGAATATCCTGTCCATGCAGAGGAAAACTTAAAACTATATATCATGAACTACTATAAGCAGCTGTTTGGGCCTCCAAAGGATAATTTCGTATCCTTGGATGAGTCGAGGAGACAGGATGTGCCTCAGCTTGCTGCGGATGAGAACGAGATTTTGACCGCCCCGTTTTCGGAGAAAGAGGTGTTTGAGGCTATATCACAAATGAAGAATAATACAGCTCCAGGCCCAGATGGTTTTCTGGCGGAGTTTTATAAGAAGTGTTGGCACATAATTAAGGGGGACTTGATCTCGATGTTCCATGATTTATTTTGTGGGCAGTTACAGTTGTCTCACTTGAATTATGGAAGAATTACTTTGCTTCCTAAGAAAACAGAGGCCGTGCGGATTGAGCAGTCCAGGCCAATCTGTCTTCTTAATGTCAGCTTTAAAATTTTCACTAAGGTGGGGATTAATAGGCTTACACAGATTGCGCATTATGTGGTGCAGCCTTCCCAAGCGGCTTTCATGCCGGACAGAAACATCCTAGAAGGGGTTGTAGTTCTGCATGAAACGCTCCATGAGATCCACACAAAAAAACTAGATGGAGTGGTTTTCAAAGTGGATTTTGAAAAAGCGTACGATAAAGTCAAATGTCCATTCCTTCAGCAGGCTTTGCGCATGAAAGGATTTGATCAGGCCTGGAGAAACCAGGTTGATTCTTTCACGCAAAAAGGGAGTGTTGGAATCAAAGTGAATGACGACATAGGTCATTACTTCCAGACACACAAAGGCCTGAGGCAAGGTGACCCGATGTCACCGATTCTTTTCAACATAGTGGTTGATATGTTGACAATACTAATAGGAAGGGCTAAGGAGGACGGCCAAGTAGGTGGCCTAGTTCCGCATTTAGTGGGTGTCGGAGTGTCCATTCTTCAGTATGCTGATGATACTATCATCTTCATGAAGCATGATTTGGCAAAAGCAAGAAACATGAAGCTTGTGCTATGCCTGTTCGAACAATTATCGGGGTTAAAGATTAACTTCCATAAAAGTGAACTGTTCTGCTTCGGAAGAGCTAAAGATGAACAAGATGCTTACAAACAATTGTTCGGATGCGAATTGGGATCTTTACCCTTCACGTATTTGGGTATACCAATTCACCATCGCAAGCTTTCTAACAAAGAATGGAAGTGCATTGAGGATCGATTTGAAAAGAAACTAAGCTGCTGGAAGGGCAAGCTTATGTCATACGGAGGCCGATTAATTCTCATTAATTCAGTTCTAACGAGCATGCCTATGTTTCTCTTGTCCTTTTTTGAGATACCAGTTGGAGTCCGGAAAAGGCTTGACTTCTATCGATCACGATTTTTCTGGCAGAGTGATGAATTAAAACGAAAATACAGACTCACTAAATAGGATATTATTTGCCGACCGAAAGACCAAGGGGGTCTCGGCATTGAAATCTTAGAGGTGAAGAACAGATGTTTACTCAGCAAGTGGTTGTTTAAGCTATCTGTAGAGACGGATGCCACGTGGGCTCAAATCCTGCGAAACAAGTACCTTAATTCCAAAACATTATCCCAGGTGACGGTGAGGCCGACTGATTCGCCTTTTTGAAAAGGACTGACGAGAGTGAAATCAGCCTTTTTCAACAGGACAAAATTTGTAGTTGGAAATGGTACTACCACGAGGTTCTGGGAGGACACATGGCTAGGGGAGACTCCCCTTGCACTCCAATATCCCTCTCTCTATAATATTGTGCAGCGAAAAGAAGCTTACATTGCAACAGTATTACAGTCAAATCCTCTAAATATCCAATTCAGGAGGACTCTAGCGGGAAATCGTTGGGAAGCTTGGCTCCACTTAGTGCGAAGATTGATGCAGGTCCACCTTTCTCAACAACCCGACCGGTTGAGTTGGAAACTAACAAAGAATGGAGAGTTTTCGGTTAAATCCATATATTTGGATGTTATCAACTCTAGTGCTATTCCTCGCCCGAAACATGTGTGGAAAGTCAAAGTGCCTTTAAAAATCAAAGTGTTTATGTGGTTTATACATAAACAAGTCATTCTAACTAAGAACAATTTGGCAAAACGCAATTGGACAGGATCTACAAGATGTAGTTTCTATGATAAGGACGAATCCATCAAACACACGTTTCTCGACTGTCCCTTGGCAAAAAAATTGTGGCGAACAGTGCGCCTAGCATTTAATATTACTCCTCCGAATACCATCAACACGTTATTTGGGACGTGGTTAGATGGGTTAGATCCCGAAACTGCGAGACATATCCATGTAGGAGTATGTGCTTTATTATGGGCAGTCTGGAACTGCAGAAACGATTTGGTTTTAACAGAATAACAAAAAATCATTTCTTGCAGGTTATCTTCTGGGCCACTACACTCATCCGTATGTGGTCGCTACTCACTCCGACGGAGGCCAGGGAGCGTTTGGTTACTAGATCTATCCGATGGGAGACGGTAGCTCGGGATATCTTCAACCGGTTTGGATGGCGGTCATGTAATAGGATATGTTTTTAGTTTCCTATCTTATATTTTTGCCTGTCGGTTGTGGCTTTCCTGTCGTGTTGCTTTTGCTCTTTGTGAGCTTTTTTTGCTTTTGAGACCTGAAGACCTTTGTAGAAAATTTTGCTCTTATTAATAATATGGCCGTATGCATTGTTCTGATGCGGAGGTCGGGGCCTGACCCCTTTTCGAAAAAAAAAATCCTGTCCATGCCGAGCATGACGGTTGCCAAGAGCGCAGAGGAGTGCCTAGAGAGGTCCACGGCCAACTGCTCATGCGTGGCATATGTCCATCCTGGCGTGCAGTCGAGCCGGCGAGCACAGAGTGGAGCATCGACAGGTTCGACCATGGGTGCCGGTGGAAATAGGCGGTGCCACCGTGCGTCCGTCACTTGGAGGAGAGTTTCCTGACCATGCCAAGCATGAAGGTTACCTAGAGCGCGGACGAGTGAACCGCCAACTACTCATGCGGTCATGCCTAGCGTACATGTATCCGAACCTGAGGGACAGCATCGCCGAGGGGCGTGTGAGCTGGTGCCTGGTAGGGTTGATGAGTTTATCGACTCAATGATGATGGGCACGCACTTGGCTGCTGACGGCGAGATGCTCTACATCCGTGTTCCTGTTGCCGCAGCTTCCACATGTACAAGATAATGGTGACACAATGCAACAATGCAATTCATCCGCGTCCATATTTTCTACCGAATTGATTGTTTCATCAAAACTTTTTCCCTATATTTGCATGTGCAGGTAGAAGGGCAGCACATATGCAGTGAAAATGGCACACTCGGTGTTGGCAGTAGTCCAATCTTATAGGCAACGGAACAAAAAGAATAAGCTGCTGCCCAGAAGGAGATCAAATTGTAGACCTTGAGTTCCCGTCCATACGGTTAGCAAACATCATGGCTGACACGGGCAACTTCTCAGAACATTCATGATCTGATGCGGAGAGTTCTGCAATTTAGCACAAGCATTTCATTACCTCTTAGAACCGCTTATCATTGTTTTGAGGTAATGTGTAATGAAAGCTACTTCTTGTATGATAAAGTGAATATATTGGAATTTAGTTGATATCCACATATGAATTATTTCTGAACCAGTATTGTATTTAACTTCCATAATCCAATTTAATGAATCTCATTAAACTTGATTGTTATTTAGTGCTATTTGTGGATACCCTTTATGATATATTGTGTACAACTATAGATAAATACTATATGGAATTGTAGAACCAAGTGATTTTCTTCTTTTATGTTGTTGCGACGAATGGGTTCATAAATTAAGGACATGGAATGATTTTTTTCTCCCGTTGCAACACATGGGCATGTTTGTGTACATTTCATACACGACCGTCCACAAACCAATAATTATAACTTCCCATTATAATTAATTATCTCGGTTGTTTTCTGCAGGCAACAGTAATTAATATGGGTACATCGCCACGTACGTCGAACACATACCGCAACAACATTACATTATGTGTGTTGGACATTCTAAGATAATGGGTACCATGTAGCTCGACCTACAGATCAACCACATTCTTATATTGTGTGTTGGACATGCATAGTATATACGTAAGACATACTGTTTGACTTGTGTAATTAATTCCCAGGTGTTTCTCCGCAAGCAGTCGGACAGTCGGATCCTATCTATACGTGTCTGGGTGCAAGTTTACAATCCTTGTACAGACTACAAAGGGATCCATGTTTCTATTACAATCCTTGCAAACTTACAGATTACAAAGGAAGGTTAGAATCATTAAACTACAGTCCTTTCGATTATATACACATGCATGTTTCAGCATTTTTCATGTTTCGGATATGTATGCATGATGCATGATGGTTGTAAACTTCTATTTGGATATGTATGCATTGATGCACTTGGCAATTTGTTGGATATCTATACATGGTGAACTTGGTCGAGAAATCTATATGTATTGTTGTTTGAAATGCAGGGATGTTCCAACAAGCCAAGGGAAAAAAAACAGCTTGGCATATAAGCCAAGTGCAAAACTCGGCTTACCCATTGTAAGCCGTATCACCCAGCTGACAACAGTTGATTTACATGATGTAAGTCGGACTCACAAGTAGAAGGTGCCCGTCGGTTATCATATAAGCCGAGTGTATGTACATCTATAGACAGAAACAATTGAAAGGTTAACTAGTAGAGAATGTTGCTAATAGCCAATACATGAAGTCAACAACCTTTTGAATACGAAACTGATGTGTAACACGATTTGCACATACACACAATCACAAAGATGATAGCTGATACACATGATACCAAAATCCAACCTTGCAGCAAATTGGCCTTTACACTGTATCATCCTTTTTTTTGCGGGGGTAAAAGGATTGTATTACTCAAGAGCACACGAATTCATCCCTACACAGACTAGGGACATTAGCAGGTCCAGAGCGGAGCCAGACCACAGTACGGTTCTCCGTTCAACCGAAGTTTGCTAACACATGACTAACATTATTTTGCTCTCTAGAGATGTGAGTAACACAACACTCCCTTGTACCCATAAGACTCTTTACTTCTGAGACCACCATCGCATGCTGGGAACGATCCGGTCCTTTTGCCTTGATCATCTGCACGGCCTGCATACTGTCAGACTCCAGGATAATCGGCAACTCCGTCCACTGCAAAGCTAGGCCGAGTCCCTCCGTGCACCCGGCCAACTCAGCGTGCAATGGGTCCGGGCATGACCGAAGCGAACGGCATGCAGAGAAAATGATGGCACCGTCGTGCCCGCGCAAGATCATGCCGGCACCGGCGCTTCCATCCTCGTGTGAGAATGACCCATCCACGTTGAGCTTCGCCCAACCTTCCGGAGGCGGGCTCCACTTGCGCTGAGACTTCCAGCTTACGTCCACATGCGATATTGGCTGCTCCGCTCCCTCTAGTTGAGTGACCATCTTTCCTTTGTCCCAGTCCCCGGCCGGGTATTGTTGGATCCCCAACAGTGAGGTGACGTAGCTTTGAAGGAACCGTCGGGACACCTCCATGGATGGCGGTGCCTTGTCATGTTGGATCTCGTTACGCACGTGCCAGCATCTCCACATAAGCATGAGGACTCTGAGGCGGTCACCCTCGTCACACTCCGCGATGAGATTCAGGAACCACTCCGGTCCTGTATTGCGGATTGATTTAACATCAGGTATCCGCCAAACTTGCGCCATGGCTTGCCACAGATCAACAGCTCTTGGGCACCTGCAAAACACATGAAACGTGTCCTCGCGCTCGAGACCACAGAGAGGGCACACGTCAGTAAGCTCCATCTGGTGTGCAAATTTATTTGCCCAAGTTGCGAGAGCATTCGTAGCCACACGCCAACCAAAGACACGCACCTTTGGAGGAGCAGGGCACCTCCATAAAAATGCCCAGACGGCACGTCGCCCGTCCGGTGCCCTGCTCGCCGCGACTGAAGAGGGACGCAACTTGTCCTCGAGTGCCAGCCGGTACGCACTACGTACGGTGAAGATACCAGTACGTTCAGCCCCCCATGCAATAAAGTCACCGCCTAGCCATGGAGAGGCCTTTATCTTCATGATATGATGGACGTCAACAGGCAAAAAGTACTGCTGCAGTAAGTCTGACCGCCATGCACCCATTTCATCAAGTAATTCGCTGACCCTTCGCAGTCTACATCTACCTTGTTGCGATATTGGAGGGCGACCAGTGGGGTGAGGGATCCAAGGGTCCCTCCAAATACGAACCGATCTGCCATTACCAATACGCCAAATCAGGCCTTGTTTCAAAAGCTCCAACCCATGGACGATGGACTGCCAAGTTTGTGATGCATTTGTGGAGAAAACCGTGTCCTCTAGCCGTCCATTGGGATAGTAACATGCTTTCAAGACTCTTGCACAGAGACTCTCAGGGTTGACCAGCAATCTCCAAGCTTGCCTTGCCAACAAGGCTTGATTGAACATCCTAAAATCCTTGAAACCCATCCCACCAGCAGCTTTTGGCCGCAGCAAGTGATCCCAAGCCTTCCAGTGCGTCTTCCTCTTCCCTCTGTATGCGCCCCACCAGTAGCTACGGATCATGCGTGCAAGGTCATCGCATGTGCTTCCTGGGAACTTGAAAATGCTCATAAGGAACGTCGGAAGGGCTTGTGCTACGGCCTTTATAAGGACCTCTCTTCCCGCCTGAGACATGAGCTCCCCCCATTGGATTATTCTCTTGGTAAGTTGCTGTTGAACGCTCTTCAATTTCCCTTTAGATAACCGGCCATTTGGAGTAGGAAAACCAAGGTACTTCTCTTCAAAGCTCGCATTGACAACCTCCAAAGTGTGCATCACCTCCTGTTTGTTCACCTCTGAACAGCTTGGCCCAAACATAATGGAACACTTGTTCGGGTTTACAATCTGGCCGGTCGCTGCTGCATACCTCTCAAGAACGGCCCTCACATGAGCAGCCTCCACTGCATTAGCTCGGAAGAACAAAAGTGTGTCGTCCGCGAATAAGAGGTGGGAGATGCCCGGGGCTTGAGGGCAAACACGCAGCGGCGAGATACGGGTAGCTTCAATCTCCTGTTTCAGTAAAGCATCCAAACCATCAGCGACAAAAAGGAATAGGAAAGGCGAGATGGGGTCTCCTTGTCGTAACCCACAGGACGGCGCAAACGAATCTGAGAGGGCTCCATTGATTTTCACATTATATCTCACCGAGGTGACACACTCCATTATCCACAACACCCACCGATGAGAGAAACCCAACTGTTGCATCATTCACTCCAAGAACACCCAGTCCACTCTGTCATATGCCTTCGATAAGTCCAACTTGTACGCACAAAAACTCCGCTCTGGATCCTTTTCCTGTTTTATTGCATGAAAACACTCAAAGGCAATTAAAGCGTTGTCGCTGATTAGCCTCCCTGGTACAAAGGCGCTCTGCACCGGGGATACAAGCTCATCCAGCATAGGTCGTAGCCTGTTCACTAGGCACTTGGCAATGACCTTATAAATCACATTACAGAGGCTAATCGGTCTGAAATCTGTGAGCCGAGTTGGGGTGACAACCTTAGGGATTAGTACAATGGTGGTGGTGTTCACTCCTTCAGGCATCACCCCTGTATCAAAAAACAACTTAACAGCAGCTGTAATCTCAATCTTGAACACCGCCCAATGTCGCTGAAAAAATCTAGCTGGAAAACCATCGGGTCCGGGCGCTTTCAACGGCCCTATTTGGAACATAGCATTGGAAATCTCCTCGTCCGTGAACTCTCTGCATAATTTGTCATTCATTGCACTGGATACCTTGGGTTGAATGAGCTGTAACACATCTCCAGGATCAAGCAGAGGGTTAGCTGAAAATAAATTCTGGAAATAAGTATTACCGAGCTGTAGCATCATATGTTGTTCGGTGTGTACCACACCTTGCTCATCTGTTAGACTTTTTATTCTATTTTTCCTAGCTCTCCACACTGCCTTACGATGAAACATTTGAGTATTCCGGTCGCCCTCCTTTAGCCACTGAATTCTCGATCTCTGAAGCCACAACATCTCCTCTCTATATAGTAATTCATTCATTTTATCCATTTCTGCTCTTATCTCCCGCCGGTCGGCGTTCATATGAGTGAGCTCCTCCAGTCGTGACCGTGATTTCTCCAGTTCTCTCGTAACATTGCCGAATGTTTTATTACTCCAAACATGCAAGTCATTCATTACTGATGCGAGGGCCTCCCGAACATCACCTAGGTTCCGTTTCGTACCTTTGCTTGTCCAGGAGTTGGCAATTATGGCTTCCAACGCCGGAGATCTTTCCCACATTAGCTCATATCTCCGACTGCTTTTTGGTCTCTGCTCCTCATCCAGATCGCACCTGAGAAGGAGAGGACAGTGGTCCGACACTGGCGAGACAAGGTGTGTCACAGATGCGCGGCCGAACATGCCCCTCCACTCATTCTGAGGCAACAACTCTATCAAGTCGGACCTGGACATTTGCACGTCCACTTCTTCTATTATCGTATGTAAAGGGATGACCTGAAAAACCAAGATCAGTAAGCGCACAAGACTCCAAAGTATCACGAAAATTTAACATCTGGCCGGGTGTTCGAGGTGTCTCTGACTGGTGCTCAAAGTCCCACATGGCTTCGTTGAAATCACCAATAAGGATCCACGGTAGTGTATTCTGTGCGTGCAAGCTTCTGATTTTGTTCCACATTAGATGCCGATTCTCCACACGGGTTCGCCGTACACGAAAGTCGCCCTCCAAAGTGGTGCATCAGGCGAGACACGCAGGTACACATCGATCATTCTTTCATTTGCTTCCTGAACGTCTACGTACATAGACTCATGCCAAAAGAGAGCTAGACCACCACTACGACCATTACAATTGACTGCTTCAAAACCAGAAAGACCTAGCCTATTTCTTAAACATCTTCTCTTTATTTTGCCTAGTTTCACAAAGAAAAACGAGACTCGAGGAATGCGTCCTAACAAGCGACGCAAGATCGCGAACTGTCGTGGAGTTCCCCGCCCCCCGACAGTTCCAGCTTATCCAATTCATTGCTCCTGACGGGGCGGCACGGCATTCCCCGTCAGTCTACCGGTGGCCCCAAGACCGGCTGCCTCCATGCCCTCCATGCTGTGCACAAGGTCCCTTCCATCTTCCTCGAGCTGGTTCTGTTCACTGTCTCCAAGCTTCCCTTTTTTCTGAATGTTACCCTCACCCTCCTTGCTATGCAGTATGATCGCACCTCCCTGAGCATCAACAGCCCCCCTAGTGCACGTGACCCTGGAGAGCCTCTTCCCCAACACCGAGTCACACTCTTGCATGTGTTGGTCGGAGTCCTCATATGAGAATCCGGTGTTGTTACTCAAGTTATTCAAGTTGCGTACGGCCGGAATCATCTGTGAGCTGTGAACATTGCTACTGAAACTTGCGGTGGACGCCGGGGCCCGGACAGCATACGGTATAGGTGCCTCGACCTTGCCTCCCAGGAACACAAAGGATGGAGGTTCAGAAGTTGCACGGGTGGCTCTCCTGTTGCTGGTCTCCCTGGTTTGCTGAGGTTGTTTCATATTCATGGCTAGAACTCGTGATGATAGTTCCGCGTCAACTACCGGTGCACCAGTGCACTCCCGGTCCTCAAAACCATCTCTCGCATCTACCCGAGCTGGAATATCCCGATCCTGCTGTTGTGGTTGATTACGCCTATTCCGCCGACTGTCCCTTGGCTGTCCCAGTACCTCTGATGGAGCATTACTTGAGAAGTTGAGTCCACGGCGCGCAGCCGGCTGTGTACCCGGGGCGACAAAAGCTGATCTGTTTTCATATTTCCTATAAGGAGAGCACCTTAAGCCTTCATCATAAGCACGAGAGGGAACACCCAGCCTCTTCTTCTCGCACTGGTTGTCGTCGTGTCCGATGAATCCACACCAGAAACAGTAGTGAGGAACCCTCTCATACCTTAGTGGATACACCAACTGTTTGGTTGGGGCTCGGCCAATGGTAATTCTCATCTGTAGACGGCGGCTCAAAGGCAGCTCGACCCTTACTCGCAGAAACTCACGAACTCTGCTTGCATCCACCTCCGCATCTACCTCCAGAACCTTGCCAAGCAAGCCTCCCAGGAAGTTCCCATAATCCACTGTCTGTTTATCCCAAGGCACATTGTACACACGCACCCAAACTGGAACTTCATTCAACTCAGCTTCAGAGGGCTGATCGCCTCCCTTAAACTGCCCAACAAGAAGAGCATTCCCTTTGTATATCCATGGACCCCCACGAGCCACAAAATTGTAGTCTCCTTCAGAGAAAAAAGTCACTGCATACCAATTGTTCTTGATCCGAGCAATGTTCAGGCCCGACCTAACCTTCCAAACGTTGCTGAAGTGCTCTGTCATATCATCAACGTTTGGCCGCCCTTGATTGACGTATCGGCCAAGTAACCTCCAGCGCGGCGGCGCCGCCCTCGGCTCCACGGCAGGCTCCTCCTCGACCACCACGTCACCATCCAAGTCCACATCGCCGTCCACCCTGACTGCCGGTCCGTCCATCCCCGTGCTTTCTCTCTCGTCCCAATTGCTGGAGTGATCAATCTCCTCGGGTACTGCCAAGAGCTGGTTCCTCTGGTCCTGCACAAAAACGATCGCGCCGCCGCCGGACGACTTCGGGTGGGTAGGGCCCTCACCGGTCCCCCCTTGATCACCCCCATCGCCAGCTGACGACATCGACAGAAGCTGCGCTTGGTTCTGAGAGGAACCCGTCGCCTCGAAGATCGGATTGACGTAGGACGAAACCTGATCTGACCTCCTTGGACGCGAGGATATGTTTTTAAGGCCGGCCCTGCCGCCCCCTTCCTTGCTGGACGCGTTCATCCTTGAGCCCTCCTTCCTTACGGGATCAAACGTAGACAACTTAGACTCCCTCCTGGATCCGGAGGTTGACATATTGATGTAGACTGAAGGTTGAATCTGCTTAGACTAGGCCGAGATCGGGAAATCGCCCATGGCGGCGCAAAACCCTAACCCTAGCCACACTAACAATATTAATAAGGGAACTTTGAGTAATGTATGAAATGAAATCGTTGACAACAAGAATTAGACTCGATAGCTATCTTCTGAAATCAAAATAGGGTTATATAGTGACAAATTATATGACGCCATCCAGGCTATATCAAATACAAATTATATAACAGTTTTAGTTGGAAGTTTAAAAATGACATAATTGAATGGTAACTAGCGTGCGTGCATCCGAGTCATTGTCTGCCCTTCTTTGCTCTGAACTATCCGATGGAACTTACCGTTTCATTCACCCTAACTAAAGAAAACTATAGTGCTTTTGTTGACGAAAATGAATCCCAACACCATGACAATGCATCCCTCTGAAAAACATCATTGACCATACAAACACATTAAAACTAGTGCACTCGTTTAACACACAAGATTGGGGATCATTCATAAACCCACAAATCACACAAAAGTACATTCTAAAGTATGCCTATCTACCTATGTGTATGTATGACAAAACTTTAGTCCTGATGGTGAGAGTCGTGTCGCAGACAACTTAATCACCCACCAAGCGGTGGTTCTCGTGTCTTGTGTGTTTTTTCGATAGTATAAGAGGCCTACTTATTAAGCGTCTAAACTATTTGTGCATCATCCGTCACATATATCTCCCATCCATATTGTCACACAACATTTCCAATGTCCACAACGATATATGAAAAGTTGTGCATGTATGTGGATGGGTGGGGGTGTTGGGGTAGCCGGGTAGCCAACAGTTACCTATTTTAGCGCATCTAGCTTGTTTACATTAAAGTGCAATTTTTTAACAGATAAGGAAATATCGTGGTTGAAAAAAATCAGTGCAAGAATTTTGCAGATTGCATAACTACCACCCGCTAATCCATTCTTTAAATGGAAGATATATTATTGTCTTGGTTTATTACATCGATCAAGGACACAACATGTAGTTGGTTGATAAATCTAAAAAGCACGAGCGGAGCAACCTCCAGGCCCTTTATAAGAGAACTTGGCGTTTATAATAGGTGTGACAGAGTAACAACTGCTCTTAGTCTCCACTTTAATTGTACTGAGGGCAAACGGTCTGAGTTTTCCATCTTCTCCAATGTATGAAATGCCGGTGATTGAAGCGGCTTTACTCGAGGGAAAGTATCCACTACCCATCGGAGGGCTTGGGGTACTACCAACCGCTCCAACCACACCACCCATTGCAATATTAGTCGCTTTTCTGGATAACTTGTCGAATAGTTTTGCTGGGTAACGCCCAAACTGTTGTAGAACCATTAAATCCAGCGCGGATCCACCAGTCCCCAGTTTTCCTGTCCTGCCAAATTAAAAAGGAAAACTGAGTCCTAGTTTTGATTTTCTCATACTTGATTAGTTAATTAGGTTTCATGTGTTTAGAAATAAAAAATCGTGTGAAGTGTGACAAGTTTAATTACCTGAAGCACTTTGATTGTAATCTTTTGATGCGATGACGGATCTATTACTGCACCCGGTTTTAGTCTTGCCCCCCTTGCTGGCTCAAAACCAGGACACTCCATGTCAAAGCACCCTGTAGTACGATAAGCGTCTCTCTGTTTCATACATGAAGCACATCATCATGGATGTCTATATATTTACTTGGTTGCAATACTTGGTGCCAAATAAATAAATGAGTTCATAGAAACAAAACATATGGTCCAAAGTGTGAAGAAACGAGTACGTGAATCGCCATAGTGTTTTGGGTAAACCTACATGTAGATCAAGAAGCACATGAAAGTTAGCTTCTGCTTGAAAAAGTTTGAAGACCCTACTATTTAAAAAATTGTGCAAAGATGTACAGTTACAATTTGAACAGCTCATCAGTTATGAAATGAATGACAATTAGAAATCTGGAAATTACTGATAACATACTTGCCATCCAACCCAAATTGCATCCTCATTGAATTTGCCATCCTCCAAGTTACCAATTATAATTGTTGTTGTGCTCACTTGGCCATTAATGAGATTGTACCCATATACATCGATAGTAACAGCAAGCCCAAAGTAGCTAGCAGCATATGTTGCATGTGCAGCTTTCTACAAAAATAACACATGGTTAAGATTTTGGGTTATAGTAGTGATGAAATGTGCATAGTTAATTGCAAGCTAATGTAAAACAAAACATGGAAGCTAGGGAACTCACATAAGGGGTGTCCTTGTCATATCCTGATCCAAATACATGTCGGTACCAGATACATCCATTTTGCATCAAGCTTTTATATCGATATTTATTGCATTATGGGTTGTTATTACACATTATGTCACAATACTTATGCCTTTTCTCTCTTATTTTACAAGGTTTACATGACGAGGGAGAATGCCGGCAGCTGGAATTCTGGGCTGGAAAAGGAGCAAATATTAGAGATCTATTTTGCACAACTCCAAAAGTCCTGAAACTCCACAAAAGTTAGTTTTGGAATATATTAAAAATATTGGGCGAAGAAAGCACCAGAGGTGGTCCACCCACCGTCCACGAGGGTGGAGGGCGCTGTTGGAAATATGCCCTAGAGGCAATAATAAATGGTTATTATTATATTTCTTTGTTCATGGTAATTGTCTATTGTTCATGCTATAATTGTATTGTCCGGAAATCGTAATACATGTGTGAATACATAGACCACAACGTGTCCCTAGTAAGCCTCTAGTTGACTGGCTCGTTGATCAACAGATAGTCATGGTTTCCTGACTATAGACATGGGATGTCGTTGATAACGGGATCACATCATTAGGAGAATGATGTGATGGACAAGACCCAATCCTAAGCATAGCATAAAAGATCGTGTAGTTTCGTTTGCTAGAGCTTTTCCAATGTCAAGTATCTTTTCCTTAGACCATGAGATCGTGCAACTCCTGGATACTGTAAGAGTGCTTTGGGTGTGCCAAACGTCACAACGTAACTGGGTGACTATAAAGGTGCACTACGGGTATCTCCGAAAGTGTCTGTTGGGTTGGCATGGATCGAGACTGGGATTTGTCACTCCGTGTGACGGAGAGGTATCTCTGGGCCCACTCGGTAGTGCATCATCATAATGAGCTCAATGTGACTAAGGCGTTAGTCACGGGATCATGCATTGCGGTACGAGTAAAGAGACTTGCCGGTAACAACATTGAACAAGGTATTGGGATACCGACGATCGAATCTCGGGCAAGTAACATACCGATTAACAAAGGGAATTGCATACGGGATTGATTGAATCCTCGACACCGTGGTTCATCCGATGAGATCATCATGGAACATGTGGGAGCCAACATGGGTATCCAGATCCCGCTGTTGGTTATTGACCGGAGAGGCGTCTCGGTCATGTCTGCATGTCTCCCGAACCCGTAGGGTCTACACACTTAAGGTTCGGTGACGCTAGGGTTGTAGAGATATGTGTATGCGGAAACCCGAAAGTTGTTCGGAGACCCGGATGAGATCCCGGACGTCACGAGGAGTTCCAGAATGGTCCGGAGGTAAAGAATTATATATAGGAAGTCAAGTTTCGGCCACCGGGAAAGTTTCGAGGGTTACCGGTATTGTACCGGGACCACCGGAAGGGTCCCGGGGGTCCACCGGGTGGGGCCACCTATCCCGGAGGGCCCTGTGGGCTGAAGTGGGAAAGGAACCAGCCCCTAGTGGGCTGGGCGCCCCCGATGGGCCTCCCCCCATGCGCCTAGGGTTGGAAACCCTAGGGTGGGGGGGCTTCCCACTTGCCTTGGGGGGCAAGGCACCCCCTTGGCCGCCGCCCCCCCACCCTAGATGGGGTTTGGCCGGCGCCCCCCTCCCAGGGGGCCTATATAAAGGGGGGAGGGAGGGCAGCAACATCTCAGCCTTGGGCGCCTCCCTCCTCCCCTGCTACACCTCTCTCTCTCGTAGAAGCTCGGCGAAGCCCTGCCGGCATCCCGCTACATCCACCACCACGCCGTCGTGCTGCTGGATCTCCATCAACCTCTCCTTCCCCCTTGCTGGATCAAGAAGGAGGAGACGTCGCTGCACCGTACGTGTGTTGAACGCGGAGGTGCCGTCCGTTCGGCACTCGGTCATCGGTGATTTGGATCACGGCGAGTACGACTCCGTCATCCACATTCATTGGAACGCTTCCGCTCGCCATCTACAAGGGTATGTAGATGCACTCCTTTCCCCTCGTTGCTAGTAGACTCCATAGATGCATCTTGGTGAGCGTAGGAAAATTTTAAATTATGCTACGATTCCCAACAGTGGTATCAGAGCCAGGTTTATGCGTAGTTACTATGCACGAGTAGAACACAAAGCAGTTGTGGGCGTTGAGTTTGCCAATTCTTCTTGCCGCTACTAGTCGTTTCTTGTTTCAGCGGCATTGTAGGATGAAGCGGCCCGGACCGACCTTACACGTACGCTTACGTGAGACAGGTTCCACCGATTGACATGCACTAGTTGCATAAGGTGGCTAGCGGGTGTCTGTCTCTCCTACTTTAGTCGGAACGGATTCGATGAAAAGGGTCCTTATGAAGGGTAAATAGAAATTGGCAAATCACGTTGTGGTCATACGTAGGTAAGAAAACGTTCTTGCTAGAAACCTACAAACCACATAAAAACTTGCAACAACAATTAGAGGACGTCTAACTTGTTTTTGCAGCAAGTGTTATGTGATGTGATATGGCCAGAAGATGTGATGAATGATATATGTGATGTATGAGATTGATCATATTCTTGTAATAGGAATCACGACTTGCATGTCAATGAGTATGACAACCGGCAGGAGCCATAGGAGTTGTCTTTATTATTTTGCATGACCTGCGTGTCATTGAATAACGCCATGTAAATTACTTTACTTTGTTGCTAAACGCGTTAGCCATAGAAGTAGAAGTAATCGTTGGCGTGACGACTTCATGAAGACACAATGATGGAGATCATGATGATGGAGATCATGGTGTCATGCCGGTGACGAAGATGATCATGGTGCCCCGAAGATGGAGATCAAAGGAGCATGATGATATTGGCCATATCATGTCACTATTTGATTGCATGTGATGTTTATCATGTTTTTGCATCTTATTTGCTTAGAACGACGGTAGTAAGTAAGATGATCCCTTATAATAATTTCAAGAAAGTGTTCACCCTAACTGTGCACCGTTGCGAAGGTTCGTTGTTTCGAAGCACCACGTGATGATCGGGTGTGATAGATTCTAACGTTCGAATACAACGGGTGTTGGCGAGCCTAGCATGTACAGACATGGCCTCGGAACACATGCAATACACTTAGGTTGACTTGACGAGCCTAGCATGTACAGACATGGCCTCGGAACACGGAGGACCGAAAGGTCGAGCATGAGTCGTATAGAAGATACGATCAACATGGAGATGTTCACCGATCTTGACTAGTCCGTCTCACGTGATGATCGGACACGGCCTAGTTAAACTCGGATCATGTTTCACTTAGATGACGAGAGGGATGTCTATCTGAGTGGGAGTTCATTAAATAATTTGATTAGATGAACTTAATTATCATGAACTTAGTCTAAAATCTTTACACTATGTCTTATAGATCAAATGGCCAACGTTGTCCTCAATTTCAACGCGTTCCTAGAGAAAACCAAGCTGAAAGATGATGACAGCAACTATACGGACTGGGTCTGGAACCTGAGGATCATCCTCATAGTAGCCAAGAAAGATTATGTCTTAGAAGCACCGCTAGGTGAAGCACCAATCCCAGAGAACCAAGACGTTATGAACGCTTGGCAATCACGTGCTGATGATTACTCCCTCGTTCAGTGCGGCATGCTTTACAGCTTAGAACCGGGTCTCCAAAAGCGTTTTGAGAAACATGGAGCATATGAGATGTTCGAGGAGCTGAAATTGGTTTTCCAAGCTCATGCCCGGGTCGAGAGATATGAAGTCTCCGACAAGTTCTTCAGCTGTAAAATGGAGGAAAATAGTTCTGTAAGTGAGCACATACTCAGAATGTTTGGGTTGCACAACCGCTTGACTCAGCTGGGAGTTAATCTCCCGTATGACGCGGTCATTGACAGAATCCTCCAGTCGCTTCCACCAAGCTACAAGAGCTTTGTGATGAACTTCAATATGCAGGGGATGGAAAAGACCATTCCTGAGGTATATTCAATGCTGAAATCAGCGGAGGTGGAGATCAGAAAAGAACATCAAGTGTTGATGGTGAATAAAACCACTAAGTTCAAGAAGGGCAAGGGTAAGAAGAACTTCAAGAAGGACGGCAAGGGAGTTGCCGCGCCCGGTAAGCCAGTTGCCGGGAAGAAGTTGAAGAATGGACCCAAGCCTGAAACTGAGTGCTTTTATTGCAAGGGAAGTGGTCACTGGAAGCGGAACCACCCCAAATACTTAGCGGACAAGAAGAAGGCCGGCAACACCAAAGGTATATGTGATATACATGTAATTGATGTGTACCTTACCAGTACTCGTAGTAGCTCCTGGGTATTTGATACCGGTGCGGTTGCTCATATTTGTAACTCAAAACAGGAACTACGGAATAAACGGAGACTGGCAAAGGACGAGGTGACGATGCGCGTCGGGAATGGTTCCAAGGTCGATGTGATCGCCGTCGGCACGCTACCTCTGCATCTCCCTACGGGATTAGTTTTAAACCTCAATAATTGTTATTTAGTGCCAGCTTTGAGCATGAACATTGTATCTGGATCTCGTTTAATTCGAGATGGCTACTCATTTAAATCCGAGAATAATGGTTGTTCTATTTATTTGAGAGATATGTTTTATGGTCATGCCCCGCTGGTCAATGGTTTATTTTTGATGAATCTCGAACGTGATGTTACACATGTTCATAGTGTGAATACCAAAAGATGTAAAGTTGATAACGATAGTCCCACATACTTGTGGCACTGCCGCCTTGGTCACATTGGTGTCAAGCGCATGAAGAAGCTCCATGCAGATGGACTTTTGGAGTCTCTTGATTACGAATCATTTGACACGTGCCAACCATGCCTCATGGGTAAGATGACCAAGACTCCGTTCTCCGGAACAATGGAGCGAGCAACCAACTTATTGGAAATCATACATACCGATGTGTGCGGTCCAATGAGTGTTGAGGCTGGCGAAGAAAGCACCAGAGGTGGTCCACCCACCGTCCACGAGGGTGGAGGGCGCTGTTGGAAATATGCCCTAGAGGCAATAATAAATGGTTATTATTATATTTATTTGTTCATGGTAATTGTCTATTGTTCATGCTATAATTGTATTGTCCGGAAATCGTAATACATGTGTGAATACATAGACCACAACGTGTCCCTAGTAAGCCTCTAGTTGACTGGCTCGTTGATCTACAGATAGTCATGGTTTCCTGACTATGGACATGGGATGTCGTTGATAACGGGATCACATCATTAGGAGAATGATGTGATGGACAAGACCCAATCCTAAGCATAGCATAAAAGATCGTGTAGTTTCGTTTGCTAGAGCTTTTCCAATGTCAAGTATCTTTTCCTTAGACCATGAGATCGTGCAACTCCCGGATACCGTAAGAGTGCTTTGGGTGTGCCAAACGTCACAACGTAACTGGGTGACTATAAAGGTGCACTACGGGTATCTCCGAAAGTGTCTGTTGGGTTGGCACGGATCGAGACTGGGATTTGTCACTCCGTGTGACGGAGAGGTATCTCTGGGCCCACTCGGTAGTGCATCATCATAATGAGCTCAATGTGACTAAGGCGTTAGTCACGGGATCATGCATTGCGGTACGAGTAAAGAGACTTGCCGGTAACGAGATTGAACAAGGTATTGGGATACCGACGATCGAATCTCGGGCAAGTAACATACCGATTAACAAAGGGAATTGCATACGGGATTGATTGAATCCTCGACACCGTGGTTCATCCGATGAGATCATCGTGGAACATGTGGGAGCCAACATGGGTATCCAGATCCCGCTGTTGGTTATTGACCGGAGAGGCGTCTCGGTCATGTCTGCATGTCTCCCGAACCCGTAGGGTCTACACACTTAAGGTTCGGTGACGCTAGGGTTGTAGAGATATGTGTATGCGGAAACCCGAAAGTTGTTCGGAGTCCCGGATGAGATCCCGGAAGTCACGAGGAGTTCCGGAATGGTCCGGAGGTAAAGAATTATATATAGGAAGTCAAGTTTCGGCCACCGGGAAAGTTTCGGGGGTTACCGGTATTGTACCGGGACCACCGGAAGGGTCCCGGGGGTCCACCGGGTGGGGCCACCTATCCCGGAGGGCCCCGTGGGCTGAAGTGGGAAGGGAACCAGCCCCTAGTGGGCTGGGCGCCCCCCCATGGGCCTCCCCCCATGCGCCTAGGGTTGGAAACCCTAGGGTGGGGGGCTTCCCACTTGCCTTGGGGGGCAAGGCACCCCCTTGGCCGCCGCCCCCCACCCTAGATGGGGTTTGGCCGGCGCCCCCCCCCCTCCCAGGGGGCCTATATAAAGGGGGGGGAGGGAGGGCAGCAACATCTCAGCCTTGGGCGCCTCCCTCCTCCCCTGCTACACCTCTCTCTCTCGTAGAAGCTCGGCGAAGCCCTGCCGGCATCCCGCTACATCCACCACCACGCCGTCGTGCTGCTGGATCTCCATCAACCTCTCCTTCCCCCTTGCTGGATCAAGAAGGAGGAGACGTCGCTGCACCGTACGTGTGTTGAACGCGGAGGTGCCGTCCATTCGGCAATCGGTCATCGGTGATTTGGATCACGGCGAGTACGACTCCGTCATCCACGTTCATTGGAACGCTTCCGCTCGCCATCTACAAGGGTATGTAGATGCACTCCTTTCCCCTCGTTGCTAGTAGACTCCATAGATGCATCTTGGTGAGCGTAGGAAAATTTTAAATTATGCTACGATTCCCAACATGCGCGCCCTACCCCCTGGGCGCGCCCCCTGCCTATTGGGCCACCTGGAAGCCCCCCGATGCCCATCTTCTGATATACGGTGTCTTTTGCCCTGGAAAAATAAGAAGGAAGCTTTCGGGACGAAGTGCCACCGTCTCGAGGCGGAACCTGGCGAAACCAATCTAGGGCTCCGGGGAGCTATTCTGCAGGGGAAGCATCCCTCCAAGAGGGGGAAATCGTCACCATCGTCGTCATCATCGATCCTATCATAAGGAGGGGGTCAATCTCCATCAACATCTTCACCATCACCATCTCCTCTCAAACCCTAGTTCATCTCTTGTATTCGATCTTTGTCTCAAAACCTCAGATTGGTACCTGTGGGTTGCTAGTAGTGTTGATTACTCCTTGTAGTTGATGCTAGTTGGTTTATTCGATGGAAGATCATATGTTCAGATCCTTTATGCATATTAATACCCCTCTGATTATGAACATGAATATGATTTGTGAGTAGTTACATTTGTTCCTGAGGACATGGGAGAAGTATTGTTATAAGTAGTCATGTGAATTTGGTATTCGTTCGATATTTTGATGAGATGTATGTTGTCTTTCCTCTAGTGGTGTTATGTGAACGTCGACTACATGACACTTCACCATTATTTGGGCCTAGGGGAAGGCATTGGAAAGTAATAAGTAGATGATGGGTTGCTAGAGTGACAGAAGCGTAAACCCTAGTTTATGCGTTGCTTCGTAAGGGGCTGATTTGGATCCACATGTTTCATGCCATGGTTAGGTTTACCTTAATTCTTCTTTCGTAGTTCCGGATGCTTGCGAGAGGGGCTAATCATAATTGGGATGCTTGTCCAAGGAAGGGCAGTACCCAAGCACTGGTCCACCCACATATCAAATTATCAAAGTAACGAACGCGAATCATATGAGTATGATGAAAACTAGCTTGACGATAATTCCCATGTGTCCTCGGGAGCGCTTTCCTTTATATAAGAGTTTGTCCAGGCTTGACCTTTGCTACAAAAAGGATTGGGCCACCTTGCTACACCTTATTTACTTTTGTTACTTGTTACCCGTTACAAATTACCTTATCACAAAACTATTTGTTACCGATAATTTCAGTGCTTGCAGAGAATACCTTACTGAAAACCGCTTGTCATTTCCTTCTGCTCCTCATTGGGTTCGACACTCTTACTTATCGAAAGGACTACGATAGATTCCCTATACTTGTGGGTCATCACGACTCTTTTCTGGCGCCGTTGCCGGGGAGTGAAGCGTCTTTTGTAGTTGGAATTTGGTAAGGAAAAATTTATATAGTGTGCTGAAATTTACTGTCACTTGTTACTATGGAAAATAATCCTTTGAGGGGCTTGTTCGGGGTATCTTCACCCCGACCAGTAGAGCAAAGAGTTGCTCCTCAACCTACTGAACCTACTGAAAATGTTTCCTTTGAAATTCCTTCAGGTATGATAGAGAAACTGCTAGCTAATCCTTTTACAGGAGATGGAACATTACATCCCGATATGCACCTAATCTATGTGGATGAAGTTTGTGGATTATTTAAGCTTGCAGGTATGCCCGAGGATGTTATCAAGAAGAAGGTATTCCATTTATCTTTGATGGGAAAGGCATTGGCATGGTTTAGGCTATGTGATGATATTGGATAATGGAACTACAACCGATTGAAATTGGAATTTCATCAGAAGTTTTATCCTATGCATCTGGTTCATCGTGATCGTAATTATATATATAATTTTTGGACTCGCGAAGGAGAAAGTATCACTCAAGCTTGGGGGAGGCTTAAGTCAATGTTATATTCATGCCCTTATCATGAGCTCTCAAGAGAAATTATTATTCAAAAAAATTATGCTCGGCTTCCTCTCAATAATCGCTCCATGCTCGATACTTCTTGTACTGGTTCTTTTATGATGAAGACTATTGAATTCAAATGGGATTTATTGGAAAGAATTAAACACAAATCTGAAGATTGGGAACTCGATGAAGGTAAGGAGTCAGGTATAACACCTAAGTTTGATTGTGTTAAATCTTTTATGGATACCGATGCTTTTCGTGAATTTAGCACTAAATATGGACTTGACTCTGAGATCGTAGCTTCTTTCTGTGAATCATTTGCTACTCATGTTGATCTCCCTAAGGAGAAGTGGTTTAAATATCATCCTCCCATTGAAGTAAAAGTAGTTGAACCTATTAAAGTTGAAGAAAAGACTATCACTTACAATGTTGATCCTATTGTTCCTACCGCTTATATTGAGAAACCACCTTTTCCTGTTAGAATGAAGGATCATACTAAAGCTTCAACTGTGATTCGTAAGAGTAATGCTAGAACACCTACACCCCCTAAGCAAATTAAAGTTGAACCTAGTATTGGTATGGTTAAAGATCTCTTGGTCGATAATATTGATGGGCATGTGATTTACTTCTATAATGAAGCTGCTAGAATTGCTAGACCCGATACTAAAAATAAACATAGACTTGTTGTAGGCATGCATGTTATTTATGTTAAAATAGGAGATCATTGTTATCAAGGCTTATGTGATATGGGTGCTAGTGCAAGTGCAATACCTCATTTCTTATATGAGGAAATTATGCATGATATTGCACCTGCTGAGATAGAAGGTATTAATGTTACAATTAAGCTTGCCAATAGAGATACTATTTCACCAGTTGGGATTGTTAGAGATGTTGAAGTCTTGTGTGGGAAAGTTAAATATCCTACTGATTTTCTTGTTCTTCGTTCCCCACAAGATGACTTTTGCCCCATTATATTTGGTAGACCCTTCTTGAATACTGTTAATGCTAGGATAGATTGCGAAAAGGATATTGTTACGGTTGGTTTAGGGGATATGTCTCATGATTTTAATTTTTCTAAATTTCGTAGACAACCCCATGATAAAGAATTGCCTAGTAAAGATGAAATTATTGGTCTTGCTTCTATTACCGTGCCTCCTAATGATCCTTTAGAACAATATTTGCTAGACCATGAAAATTATATGTTTATGAATGAAAGAAGGGAAATAGATGAAGTATTCTTTAAACAGGGACCTATTTTGAAACACAACTTACCTGTTGAAATTCTAGGGGATCCTCCTCCACCCAAGGGTGATCCCGTGTTTGAGCTTAAACCATTACCTGATACTCTTAAATACGCTTATCTTGACGAAAAGAAGATATATCCTGTTATTATTAGTGCTAACCTTTCAGAGCAGGAAGAAGAAAAATTATTGAAAACTCTGAAGAAGCACCATGCTGCTATTGGATATACTCTTGACGATCTTAAGGGCATTACTCCCACTCTATGCCAGCACAAAATAAAATTGGAGAAAGACGCTAAACCGGTTGTTGATCACCAACGACGGTTAAATCCTAAGATGAAAGAAGTGGTAAGAAATGAAATACTAAAGCTTCTGGAGGCAGGTATAATTTATCCCATTCCTGATAGTCAGTGGGTAAGTCATGTCCATTGTGTCCCTAAGAAGGGAGGTATTACTGTTGTTCCTAATGATAAAGATGAATTGATCCCACAAAGAATTGTTACAAGTTATAGAATGGTAATTGATTTCCGCGAATTAAATAAAGCTACTAGAAAGGATCATTACCCTTTACCTTTTATTGATCAAATGCTAGAAAGATGATCTAAACATACACATTTTTGCTTTCTAGACGGTTATTCTGGTTTCTCTCAAATACCTGTGTCAAAAGAGGATCAGGAAAAGACCACTTTTACCTGCCCTTTCGGTACCTTTGCTTATAGATGTATGCCTTTTGGTTTATGTAATGCACCTACTACCTTTCAAAGATGTATGATTGCTATATTCTCCGACTTTTGTGAAAAGATTGTTGAGGTTTTCATGGATGATTTCTCCGTGTATGGAACTTCTTTTGATGATTGCTTAAGCAACCTTGATCGAGTTTTGCAGAGATGTGAAGAAACTAATCTTGTCTTTAATTGGGAGAAGTGCCACTTTATGGTTAATGAAGGTATTGTCTTGGGGCATAAAATTTCTGAAAGAGGTATTGAAGTTGATAAAGCTAAAGTTGATGCTATTGAAAAGATGCCGTGTCCTAAGGACATTAAAGGTATAAGAAGTTTCCTTGGTCATGCCGGTTTTTATAGGAGGTTCATTAAAGACTTCTCAAAAATTTCTAGGCCTCTGACTAATCTCTTACAAAAAGATGTTCCTTTTGTCTTTGATGATGATTGTGTAGAAGCATTTGAAATACTTAAGAAAGCCTTGATTTCTGCACCTATTGTTTAGCCACCTGATTGGAATTTACCCTTTGAAATTATGTGTGATGCTAGTGATTATGCTGTAGGTGTTGTTCTAGGACAAATAGTTGATAAGAAATTAAATGTTATCCAATATGCTAGTAAATCTCTAGACAGTGCCCAGAGAAATTATGCTTCTACTGAAAAAGAATTTTTAGCTGTTGTATTTGCTTGTGATAAGTTCAGACCTTATATTGTTGATTCCAAAGTAACCGTTCACACTGATCATGCTGCTATTAAATATCTTATGGAAAAGAAAGATGCTAAACCTAGACTTATTAGATGGGTTCTCTTGCTACAAGAATTTGATTTGCATATTATAGATAGAAAGGGAGCTGAGAACCCCGTTGCAGACAACTTGTCTAGGTTAGAGAATGTCCTTGATGACCCACTACCTATAGATGATAGCTTCCCTGATGAACAATTAGATGTCATAAATGCTTCTCGTACTACTCCATGGTATGCTGATTATGCTAATTACATTGTTGCTAAATTTATACCACCTAGTTTCACATACCAACAAAAGAAAAAGTTCTTCTATGATTTAAGACATTACTTCTGGGATGACCCACACCTTTATAAAGAAGGAGTAGATGGTGTCATTAGACGTTTTGTACCTAAGCATGAACAGGAACAGATTCTATGCAAGTGTCACTCCGAGGCTTATGGAGGACACCACGCTGGAGATAGAACTACACATAAGGTATTGCAATCCGGTTTTTATTGGCCTACTCTTTTCAAGGACACCCATAAGTTTGTCTTGTCTTGTGATGAATGTCAAAGAATTGGTAGTATTAGTAGACGACAAGAAATTCCTATGAACTATTCACTTGTTATTGAACCATTTTATGTTTGGGGCTTTGATTATATGGGACCTTTTCCTTCCTCTAACGGGTATACACATATTTTAGTTGCTGTTGATTACGTTACTAAGTGGGTAGAAGCTCTTCCAACTAGTAGTGGTGATCATAACACATCTATTAAGATGCTTAAAGAAGTTATTTTTTTCCGAGGTTTGGAGTCCCTAGATACTTAATGACTGATGGTGGTTCACATTTTATTCATGGTGCTTTTCGTAAAATGCTTGCGAAGTATGATGTTAATCATAGAATTGCATCTCCATACCACCCACAATCTAGTGGTCAAGTAGAACTAAGTAATAGAGAAATTAAATTAATTTTGCAAAAGACTGTTAATAGATCTAGAAACAATTGGTCCAAGAAACTTGGTGATGCATTATGGACCTATAGAATTGCATATAAAAATCCTATGGGTATGTTTCCGTATAAAATGGTTTATGGAAAAGCATGTCACTTACCTCTCGAACTAGAACATAAGGCATATTGGCCATTAAAGAGCTCAATTATGATTTCAGACTTGCCGGTGAGAAGAGACTATTTGACATTAGCTCACTTGATGACTGGAGAACCCAGGCCTATGAGAATGCCAAATTGTTTAAAGAAAAAGTTAAAAGATGGCATGACAAAAGGATACAAAAGCGTGAGTTTAATGTAGGTGATCATGTGTTGCTATACAACTCTCGTTTAAGATTTTTTGCAGGAAAACTCCTCTCTAAATGGGAAGGTCCTTACGTTATCGATGAAGTCTATCGTTCCGGGGCCACAAAAATCAACAACTTCGAAGGCACAAATCCGAAGGTGGTGAATGGTCAAAGAATCAAACAATATATCTCAGGTAATCCCCTAAATGTTGAAACCAATGTTATTAACACCGTAACCCCGGAGGAATACATAAGGGACACTTTTCAGAATGTTTCAGACTCCGAAAAGGAATATGTATGTGGTACGGCAAGTAAACCAACTCCAAAATAGTTCTAATAGCAATTTTTCTCCGTTTTGGAATATTTAAGAAAATAGGAAAATAAGAAGTAGTCCGAAAAGGACAAGAGGCATCCACGAGGGTGGAGGGCGCGCCCCCTGCCTCGTGGGCACCTCGTGTGCCCTCCGGACTCCGTTTTCTTGCACGATACTTCTTTTGGTCAGTAAAAATTCACTATATAATCTCCCGAAGGTTTTGACCACCGTACCACGCAAATATCTCATGTTTTTGTCCCGTGCTGTTTTCTGCAAGAGTTTTCAAGGCCAAGCATCATGTCGTCCCCCTCCTCCAACAATGCAGGCGACGATACTTGGCTAATGAAGATAGAGATGAAGAGAGAAGAACTTGGGGAGATAAACAAGGGTGATAGGATCAAGAAGGCCACAAAGGATCAAGCTCCGGCAGCAGAAGAAGAAGACATCCTTCAACCTTACTATAACCATCTTACCCCTACAGAAATAGAAGCTTTCAAGATGATTGAAATAGTTCGGGTGCAAAAGAAGTATCTCACTCGTGAAAATATTTTGTTGCAAGAATACATCACCACACTCAAGGGCATTATTCGCAAATTGGAGAATCTCCTGCGCTCGATGTGTGACATGACTTCATCAACAACTCCTTCATCACCACCTCCGAAGAAAGAGACATAAACACATGGGTATGGGCACTCCCCTTGGCAACTGCCAAGCTTGGGGGAGGTGCCCCAATATCATATCACCATCACACTTCTATCTTTACCGTTTTTCTTAGTTTGATCCTTTTGGTTATATCTTGATCTAGTAGAATAAAGTTTAGTATGATCTAGCTTTGAGTTTTTGTGTTGATCCTTATCTATGTAATCGAGTCTGTGAGCTATATATAATAAAGAGTAGTCTTGAGTCGAGGGCTTGGTTATTTGGCTATGATCTTGAGGGAAAAAAATAAAAGAAAGAATAAAAGAAATAAAGAGATCATATTGATCTTATGGAGAGTAATGACTTCACATATAAAGAGTATGATGAATAAAAGTTGTTGAGAGCTGACAAACATAGTTTTGGTCATCGTTGCAATTAATAGGAAGTAATAAAGAAAGAGAGGTTTTCACATATAAATATACTATCTTGGACATCTTTTATGTTTGTGAGCACTCATTAAAATATGACATGCTAAAAAGTTGATGTTGGACAAGGAGGACAACGTAATGGGTTATGTTTTCTTATATCGGAAATAAATTATATTGTCATGGATCATCCAACATGTTGAGCTTGCCTTTCCCCCTTATGCTATCCAAATTCTTTGCACCAAGTAGAGATACTACTTGTGCTTCCAAATATCCTTAAACCCAGTTTTGCCATGAGAGTCCACCATATCTACCTATGGAATGAGTAAGATCATTCAAGCAAGTTGTCATTGCTGCAAGCAATAAAGTTGCTCTCTAAATATGTATGATCTATTAGTGTGGAGAGAATAAGCTTTATACGAGCTTGTGATATGGAAGAAATAATAGCGACGGACTGCATAATAAAGGTCCCTATCATAAGTGGCAATATAAAGTGACGTTCTTTTGCATTAAGATTTTGTCCATCCAACCATAAAAGCACATGACAACCTCTGCTTCCCTCTGCGAAGGGCCTATCTTTTATTTTTGTCTTATACCTCATACAAGAGTCATGGTGATTTTCACCTTTCCTTTTTACTCTTTATCCTTTGGCAAGCACTATGTGTTGGAAAGATCCTGATATATATATCCAATTGGATGTGGGTTTTCATGAAGCATTATTGTTGACGTTACCCTTGAGGTAAAAGGTTGGGTGGCAAAACTATAAGCCCCTATCTTTCTCTATGTCTGATTAAAACTTCATACCCATAAGTATTGCGTGAGTGTTAGCAATTGTGAAAGACTAAATGATAGTTGAGTATGTGGACTTGCTGAAAAGCTCTTATGTTGACTCTTTCCGATGTTATGATAAATTGCAATTGCTTCAATGACTCAGATTGTAGTTTGTTAGTTTTTAATGAAGTTTCTGATTCATACTTTACATTGTGAATAGATTGTTACTTTAGCATAAGAAATCATATGACAATATATATATATGTGTTGCTGTTTTTAGAATGATCATGATGCCGTCATGTTCATATTTTATTTTAACGACACCTTTATCTCTACACATGTGGACATATTTTTCGATTTCGGCTCCCGCTTGAGGAAAAGCGAGGTCTAAGCTTGGGGGAGTTGATACGTCCATTTTGCATCATGCTTTTATATCGATATATATTGCATTATGGGATGTTATTACACATTATGTCACAATACTTATGCCTTTTGTCACTTATTTTACAAGGTTTCTATGAAGAGGGAGAATGCCGGCAGCTGGAATTCTGGGCTAGAAAAGGAGCAAATATTAGAGACCTATTCTGCACAACTCCAAAAGTCCTGAAACTCCAGGAAAGTCAGTTTTGGAATATATTAAAAATATTGGGCGAAGAAAGCACCAGAGGGGGCCACCCACCGTCCACGAGGGTGGAGGGCGCGCCCTACCCCCTGGGCGCGCCCCATGCCTCGTGGGCCACCTGAAAGCCCCCCGATGCCCATCTTCTGATATACGGTGTCTTTTGCCCTGGAAAAAAAAGAAGGAAGCTTTCGGGACGAAGCGCCGCCGTCTCGAGGCGGAACCTGGCGAAACCAATCTAGCGATCCAGAGGAGCTGTTCTGTCGGGGAAGCATCCCTCCGGGAGGGGGAAATCGTCACCATCGTCATCATCATCGATCCTCTCATCGGGAGGGGGTCAATCTCCATCAACATCTTCACCAACACCATCTCCTCTCAAACCCTAGTTCATCTCTTGTATCCGATCTTTGTCTCAAAACCTCAGATTGGTACCTGTGGGTTGCTAGTAGTGTTGATTACTCCTTGTAGTTGATGCTAGTTGGTTTATTCGGTGGAAGATCATATGTTCAGATCCTTTATGCATATTAATACCCCTCTAATTATGAACATGAATATTATTTGTGAGTAGTTACGTTTGTTCCTGAGGACATGGGAGAAGTCTTGTTATAAGTAGTCATGTGAATTTGGTATTCGTTCGATATTTTGATGAGATGTATGTTGTCTTTCCTCTAGTGGTGTTATGTGAACGTCGACTACATGACACTTCACCATTATTTGGGCCTAGGGGAAGGCATTGGGAAGTAATAAGTAGATGATGGGTTGCTAGAGTGACAGAAGCTTAAACCCTAGTTTATGCGTTGCTTCGTAAGGGGCTAATTTGGATCCACATGTTTCATGCTATGGTTAGGTTTACCTTAATTCTTCTTTTGTAGTTGCGGATGCTTGCGAGAGGGGTTAATCATAAGTGGGATGCTTGTCCAAGGAAGGGAAGTAGCCAAGCATCGGTCCACCCACATATCAAATTATCAAAGTAACGATTGTGAATCATATGAGTATGATGAAAACTAGCTTGACGATAATTCCCATGTGTCCTCGGGAGCGCTTTCCTTTATATAAGAGTTTGTCCAGGCTTGTCCTTTGCTCCAAAAAGGATTGGGCCACCTTGCTGCACCTTGTTTACTTTTGTTACTTGTTACCCGTTACAAATTACCTTATCACAAAACTATCTGTTACCGATAATTTCAGTGCTTGCAGAGAATACCTTACTGAAAACCGCTTGTCATTTCCTTCTGCTCCTCGTTGGGTTTGACACTCTTACTTATCAAAAGGACTATGATAGATCCCCTATACTTGTGGGTCATCAATACCCAGTCTGGAGGTGAAAGAATCCAAATGAGTATGAAAGAGAAATGCGTTTAATATGTTGACATGTAATAGAAATAGATGAAATCGACCTCATATGCAAAACATGAGGAAATGTGTGTGTGTGTGTATGTATGTATGTATGTATGTGTGTATGTATGTATGTATGTATGTATGTATGTATGTATGTATGTATGTGAAATTCTATATCAAAGTGTTCACCTCTTCGTTGGTTGGAAGAAGTTGGTCTCCTTGAATTTGATGTGCTAGGAAAATGAGATATATAGCAAGAATATGTATTCCTAGATTAAGTGCGGGCATCATGCATGAGATGAGTCAGTGCAGAGGGTATGGTGTAAAAGAGCAGTTTGCTATGGCATTATATAGATGGAACTTTAGTAAGCATTAATTAAGCAAGATTTGTGACGAAATCTACATACATATACACACTTCATATATGAACAGTTATTAATGAAGATTCGGATAGAAAATCTACATAAATTAGTTCAGAATAATATGAATATTTATAAAGGGAGATTTAATAAAATCTGCAAAAATGTGTGCAAGTAGTATGTCAGCATTCATAGGACATATTTGTATATAATACTTTATAAATATAAGCATATAGTCACTAGTAGAAAACAGGGCTTTGGTCACAGGGCAGTATTCACATTAGTCCCGGTTCAGTCACGAACCAGGACTAATGTGAGCATTCGTCCCGGTTCGTGCGGCTAAGGCATTAGTCCCGGTTCACCTGGGCCCTTTAGTCCCGGCTGGTGCCACGAACCGGGACTAAAGGGTGCGATGCCCATTAGTCCCGGTTGGTGGCACCAACCGGTACTAATGGGCTTTGAGGCATTAGTACCGGTTCATGGCATGAACCGGTACTAAAGGTCCCATTTTCAAACTCTACCCCCCCCATGGACCGCCTTTTCAGTTTTAGAAAAAACAAAAGAAAATGATGGAAATGTCAAAAAAATAAGTTTCCCATGTGATATGTGGTCTAGTTGTTGGAAAAATTAACAAATAAGAATTTCGACTTTATTTGCAAAATCTCTCTAGAATTTCTTAAAATGGGCATAACTTTTGCATACGAACTCGGATGAAAAAGTTTTTTATATGAAAAATCATCTACTTGAAAAGTTACATCCGAATTTAACCGGGGGAACCCCGTTAAACATTTTCAAAATCCTCAAAAACCTAACAGAAAAAAGATACGGGGCTTTTAAGATCTAGAGAGGCAAAAAAATTCAAAAAAATTCAAACTGTGGTCAAACAATGGTCAAACTAATTATTCTAGAATATTAGTGTTACTAAATAATTATTTCATTTTTTTGAATTTTGGTCAAATCTGGTCAAACTGTGGTCAAACAATGGTCAAACAATGGTCAAATTAATTATTCCAGAAATATTAGTGTTACTAAATAATTATTGTTTTTTAAAACAATAGTTTCAAACTCAAACAGTGAAATGTGTCACTTCATGCTCAAGCTAAATTCCTGAGGGTTAATAGGATTGACATCTTACTATTGTCAGGAAAACAACATGTGCAGACTTGGAAACGAGGGAGAATAGAACCCGGAAGTTAAGCGTGCTCAGGCTGGAGTAGTGAGAGGATGGGTGACCGTCCGGGAAGTTAGATGATTTGGAATGATGAGGGGTGATTAGAGATTAGAGGATAAATTGAGCAGTGATGAGGGGTGGTGATTAGAGATTAGAGGTTAAAATAATTCAGAAATTTGAAAATACAAAAATCAAAAAAAATTCGCAAATTTTTTTTCTAAAAAAAATCATAAAATTTCCTTTAGTCCCGGTTGGTGTTACCAACCGGGACTAAAGGTGGAGCTCCACGTGGCCGCGGCCTTTAGTCCCGGTTCGTGTAAGAACCGGGACTAAAGGGGGGAGGCATTAGTAACGACCCTTTAGTCCCGGTTCAAAAACCGGGACTAAAGGCCCTTGCGGGACAAAAGCCCCCTTTTCTACTAGTGAGTGGTAATGTGAAAATTTATTAAGTGTGAGTCCTCCTTATCCTCCTTGTTTGTTATGTTATAGCACCGAATTGGAGATGCAACAAGGCACATTGATAACCCACAAGTATAGGGGATCACAACAGTTTTCGAGGGTAGAGTATTGAACCCAAATGCATTGATTCGACACAAGGGGAGCCAAAGAATATTCGCAAGTATTAGCAGTTGAGTTGTCAATTCAACCACACCTGAAAGACTTAATATCTGCAGCAAGGTAGTATGGTAGTAACGATAACTGTGGCAATAGTAGCAGTTTTGTAGTGATTCTAACAACAGTGACAACGAAAGTAACTTAGCAAAGATCAATATGTGAAAAGCTCGTAGGCATTGGGTCAATGATGGATAATTATGTTGGATGGCATTCATCATGCAACAGTTATAACCTAGGGCGACACAGAACTAGCTCCAATTCATCAATGTAATGTAGGCATGTATTCTGTATATAGTCATACGTGCTTATGGAAAATAACTTACATGACATCTTTTGTCCTACCCTCCCATGGCAGCGGGGTCCATAAGGAAACTAATAGATATTAATGCCTCCTTTTAATAGAGAAGCGGAACAAAGAAACACTTAATTAGTGAATACATCAACTCCTCAAACTACGGTAATCACCGGAAAGAATCCCAATTATTGTCACCTTAGGGTATGCGGATCATAACTCATAATAGGTGCATATAACTTGCAAGATAGGATCAAGAACACATATATATATTCATGAAAACATAATCGGTTCAGATCTAAAATCATGGCACTCGGGCCCTGGTGACAAGCATTAAGCATAGCAAAGTCATAGCAACATCAATCTCAGAACATAGTGGATGCTAGGGATCAAGCCCTAACAAAACTAACTTGATTACATGATAAATCTCATCCAACCCATTACCTCCAGCAAGCCTACGAAGGAATTACTCATTCCCGGCGGTGAGCATCATGAAATTGGTGATGGAGGAAGGTTGATGATGATGACGGCGTTGATTTCCACCCTCCGGAGCCCCGAACGGACTCCCGATCAGCCCTCCCAATGAAGAACAGGAGGTGGCGCCGGCTCTATATCGTGAAACGTGATGAATCCTTCTCTCTGATATTTTTTCTTGGCGAATAAGAATATATGGAGTTGGAGTTAGGGGTGCTGGAGGTTCCGGGGGGGCACAAGCCTGGGAGGCGCGCCCTGGGGGTAGACGCGCCCCCAGAGCTTGTGGCTCCTGGGTGGCCCCCCTCTGGTATCCTTTTCCGCCAGTATTTTTTATATATTCCACAAAAATTCTCCGTAAATTTTCAGGTCAATCCGAGAACTTTGATTTCTGCACAAAAATAACACCATGGTAATTCTGCTGAAAATAGCGTCAGTCCCGGTTAGTTCCATTCAAATCATGCAAATGAGAGTCCAAAACAAGGGCAAAAGAGTTTGGAAAAGTAGATAGGATGGAGACGTATCAACTCCCCCAAGCTTAACCCATTGCTTGTCCTCAAGCAATTCAGTTGACAAACTGAAAGTGACAAAGAAAAACTATTACAAACTCTGTTTGATCTTGTTGTTCCAAATATGTCTAACCAATGTTCTGGTTTTCGGCAAACATTATGAACTAACCAGATTAACAATAACACTTTGGTCTCACATTTACTCGTATCAATGACATAACCAACTAGCGAGCAATAGTAAGATATCTCGGATGACAACACTTTTTTTCAAAACAATCATGATACAATATGATGTGATGGTTGATGACCCACAAGTATAGGGGATCAATCTTAGTCCTTTCGATAAGTAAGAGTGTCGAACCCAACGAGGAGCTGAAGGAAATGACAAGCGGTTTTCAGCAAGGTAATTTCTGCAAGCACTGGAATTGTAGGTAACAGATAATTTGATAGCAAGATAATTTGTAACGGACAAGTAACGGTAATGGCAAATAAAGTGCAGCAAGGTCGCCCAATCCTTTTGTGGCAAAGGACAGGCCAAAACGGTCTCTTATGATAAGCAAAGCGTTCTTGAGGGTACACGGGAATTTCACCATGTCACTTTCATCATGTTGGTTTGATTCGTGTTCGCTAGTTTGTTAATTTGATATGTGGGTGGACCGGTGCTTAGGTGTTGTTCTTACTTGAACAAACCTCCTACTTATGATTAACCCCCTCACAAGCATCTTCAACTACAAGAAAAGTATTAAGATAAAATCTAACCATAGCATTAAACTTTTGGATCCAAATCGTGCCCTTACGAAGTAGCGCATAAACTAGGGTTTAAGATTCTGTCACTCTAGCAACCCATCATCTAATGACTACTCCACAATGCATTCCCTTAGGCCCAAATATGGTGAAGTGCCATGTAGTCAATGTTCACATGACACTACTAAGGGAATCACAACATACATATCATCAAAATATCGAACACATATCAAGTTCACATGATTACTGGCAACATGACTTCTCCCGTGACCTGATGAAAAAAAGTAACTACTCACAAATGGTAATCATGCTCAAGATCATAGGGGTATTAAATATCATAATGGATATGAACATATAATCTTCCACCAAATAAACCATATAGTAATCAACTACAAGATGTAATCAACACTATTAGTCACCCACAGGTACCAATCTGAGGTTCCGGTACAAAGATTGAACACAAGAGATGAACTAGGGTTTGAGAGGAGATGGTGCTGTTAAAGACGTTGATGGAGATGGTTCTCCCAAAGATGATAGGGTTGTTGGTGATGACGATGGCTTCGATTTCCCCATCCGGGAGGGAAGTTCCCTGGTGACCCACAAGTATAGGGGATCTATCGTAGTCCTTTCGATAAGTAAGAGTGTCGAACCCAACGAGGAGCAGAAGGAAATGACAAGCGGTTTTTAGTAAGGTATTCTCCGCAAGCACTAAAATTATCGGTAACAGATAGTTTTGTGATAAGGGTTTATCAAGATGGCCCAATCCTTTTTGTAGCAAAGGACAAGCCTGGACAAACTCTTATATAAAGGAAAATGCTCCCGAGGACACATGGGAATTATCGTCAAGCTAGTTTTCATCACGCTCATATGATTCGCGTTCGTTACTTCGATAATTTGGTATGTGGGTGGACCGGTGCTTGGGTACTGCCCTTTCTTGGACAAGCATTCCACTTATGATTAACCCCTATTGCAAGCATCCGCAACTACAAAAGAAGTATTAAGGTAAACCTAACCATAGCATGAAACATATTGATCCAAATCAGCCCCTTACGAAGCAACTCATAAACTAGGGTTTAAGCTTCTGTCACTCTAGCAACCCATCATCTACTTATTACTTCCCAATGCCTTCCTCTAGGCCCAAATAATGGTGAAGTGTCATGTAGTCGACGTTCACATAACACCACTAGAGGAGAGACAACATACATCTCATCAAAATATCGAACGAATACCAAATTCACATGACTACTTATAGCAAGACTTCTCCCATGTCCTCAGGAACAAACGTAACTACTCACAAATCATATTCATGTTCATAATCAGAGGGGTATTAATATGCATAAAGGATCTGAACATATGATCTTCCACCAAATAAACCGACTAGCATCAACTACAAGGAGTAATCAACACTACTAGCAACCCACAGGTACCAATCCGAGGTTTTGAGACAAAGATTGGATACAAGAGATGAACTAGGGTTTTAGAGGAGATGGTGCTGGTGAAGATGTTGATGGAGATTGACCCCCTCCCAATGATAGGATCGTTGGTGATGACGATGGCAATGATTTCCCCCTCCCAGAGGGAAGTTTCCCCGGCAGAACAGCTCCGCCGGAGCCCTAGATTGGTTCCGCCAAGGTTCCGCCTCGTGGCGGCGGAGTTTCTTCCCGAAAGCTTGCTTATGATTTTTTCCAGGGTAAAAGACTTCATATAGTAGAAGATGGACACCGGAGGCCTGCCAGGGGGCCCATGAGGTAGGGGTGCGCGCCCAGGGGGTAGGGCGCGCCCCCCACCCTCGTGGATGGTGGGTGGCCCCCCTTTGGTACTTTCTTCACTCAGTATTTTTGATTAATTCCAAAAATAACTTTCGTGAGTTTCAGGACTTTTGGAGTTGTGCAGAATAGGTCTCTAATATTTGCTCCTTTTCCAGCCCAGAATTCCAGCTGCCGGCATTCTCCCTCTTCATGTAAACCTTGTAAAATAAGAGAGAATAGGCATAAGTATTGTGACATAACGTGTAATAACAGCCCATAATGCAATAAATATCGATATAAAATCATGATGCAAAATGGACGTATCAACTCCCCCAAGCTTAGACCTCGCTTGTCCTCAAGCGGAAGCCGATAACGATAAATATGTCCACATGTTTAGAGATAGAGGTGTCGATAAAATAAAATACGGACATGAGGGCATCATGATCATTCTTATAACAGCAACATATATGGATATTGTCATATGATTTCTTATGCTCAAGTAATAATCTATTCACAATGTCAAGTATGAATCAGAAACTTCATTGAGAACTAACAAACTATGATCTCGGTCATTGAAGCAATTGCAATTTATCATGAAATCGGAAAGAGTCAATATAAGAGCTTTTCAGCAAGTCCACATACTCAACTATCATTTAGTCTTTCACAATTGCTAACACTCACGCAATACTTATGGGTATGGAGTTTTAATTGGACACAGAGAAAGATAGGGGCTTATAGTGTTGCCTCCCAACCTTTTACCTCAAGGGTAATGTCAACAATAATAATTCATGCTAACTTACATCCAATTGGATATATATATATATCAGGATCTTTCCAACACAAGGTGCTTGCCAAAGGATAAAATATAAAAAAGGAAAGGTGAAGATCACCATGGCTCTTGTATAAAGTATAAGACAAGAATAAAAGATAGGCCCTTCACAGAGGGAAGCAGAGGTTGTCATGTGCTTTTATGGTTGGATGCACGAAATATTAATGCAAAAGAATGTCACTTTATATTGCCAGTTGTGATATGGACCTTTACTATGCAGTCCGTCGCTTTTATTGCTTCCATATCACAAGATCGTATAAAGCTTATTTTCTCCACACTAATAAATCATACATATTTAGAGAGCAATTTTTTATTGCATCCAGCAATGACAACTTACTTGAAGGAGCTTACTTAATCCATAGGTAGATATGGTGGACTCTCATGGAAAAACTGGGTTTAAGGATATTCGGAAGCACAAGTAGTATCTCTACTTGGTGCAAAGAATTTGGCTAGCATGAGGGGGAAAGGCAAGCTCGACATGTTTGATGATCCATGACAATATACTTTATTTCAGATATAAGAGAACATAACTCATTACATTGTCTTCCTTGTCCAACATCAACTCTTTAGCATGTCATATTTTAATGAGTGCTCACAATCATAAAAGATGTCCAAGATAGTATATTTATATGTGAAAACCTCTCTTTCTTTATTACTTCCTATTAATTGCAACGATGACCAAAACTATGTTTGTCAACTCTCAACAACTTTTATTCATCATACTCTTTATATGTGAAGTCATTACTCTCCATAAGATCAATATGATCTCTTTTTTTTCTTTTTTTTCTTTCTTTTTCTTTTATTTTTATTCCCTCAAGATCATAGCAAGATAATCAAGCCCTTGACTCAACACTAAACTTTATTATATATAGATCACGGACTCGATTACATAGAAGGATCATAAAGCAAAGCTCAAAACTAAATCATACTAAAACTTTATTCTACTAGATCAAGATATTACCAAAAGGATGGAACTAAGAAAAACGGTAAAGATAGGAGTGTGATGGTGATACGATACCGGGGCACATCCCCCAAGCTTGGCAGTTGCCAAGGGGAGTGCCCATACCCATGTGATTATATCTCTTTTGCTGGTAAAGGAGATGGTGGTGATGATGGATAGTCGCACATCGAGCGTAGGAGATCCTCCAATTTGCTAATAATGCCCTTGAGTGCGGTGATATGCTCCTTCAACAAAATATTTTCACGTGTGAGATACTTATTTTGTATGTGAGCTAACTCAATCATCTTGAAAGCTTCAATCTCCGTTGGGGTAAGAAGATTGTGATGAGGTTGGAGGATGTCTTCATCTTCTGCTGCCGGAACTTGGCCCTCCATGGCCTTCTTGATCCCGTCATCCTTGTTGATCTCCCCGGGTTCTTCTCTCTTCAGCTCTATCTTCATTGGCCAAGCATCATTGTCACCATTGTTGGAGGAGGGGGACGACATGATGCCTGGCCTTGACAACTCTGGCAGAAAACAGCTCGAAACTAAAATAGAGGGTATTTGCGTGGTACGGTGGTCAAAACCTTCGAGAGATTATATAATGAATTTTTACCAATCAAAAGAAGTATCCTGCAAGAAAACGGAGTCCGGAGGGCACACGAGGTGTCCACGAGGCAGGGGGCGCGCCCTCCACCCTCGTGTATGCCTCGTGTCCTTCCCAGACTACTTCTTATTTTCCTATTTTCTTAAATATTCCAAAACGGAGGAAAATTGCTATTAGCATTATTTTGGAGTCGGTTTACTTACCGTACCACATACCTATTCCTTTTCGGAGTCTGAAACGTTCTGGAAAGTGTCCCTTATGTATTCCTCCGGGGTTACGGATTCAATAACATTAGTTTCAACATTTATAGGATTACCTGAGATATAATGTTTGATTCTTTGATCGTTCACCACCTTCGGATTTGTGCCTTCGAAGTTGTTGATTTTTATGGCACCGGAACGATAGACCTCCTCGATAACGTAAGGACCTTCCCATTTAGAGAGGAGTTTTCCTGCAAAAAATCTTAAACGAGAGTTGTATAGCAACACATGATCACCTACATTAAACTCACGCTTTTGTATCCTTTTGTCATGCCATCTTTTAACTTTTTCTTTAAATAGTTTGGCATTCTCATAGGCATGGGTTCTCCATTCATCAAGTGAGCTAATGTCAAATAGTCTCTTCTCAGCGGCAAGTTTGAAAGCATAATTGAGCTCTTTAATGACCCAATATGTCTTACGTTCTAGTTCGAGAGGTAAGTGACATGCCTTTCCATAAACCATTTTATACGGAAACATACCCATAGGATTTTTATATGCAGTTCTATAGGCCCATAATGCATCATCATCAAGTTTCTTGGACCAATTCTTTCTAGATCTATTAACAGTCTTTTGCAAAATTAATTTGAGCTCTCTATTACTCAATTCTACTTGACCACTAGACTATGGGTGATATGGGGATGCAATTCTATGATTAACATCATACTTAGCAAGCATTTTACGAAAAGCACCATGAATAAAGTGTGAACCCCCATCAGTCATTAAATATCTAGGGACTCCAAACCTCGGAAAAATAACTTCTTTGAGCATCTTAATAGAGGTGTTGTGATCAGCACTACTAGTTGGAATAGCTTCTACCCACTTAGTAACGTAATCAACATATGTGTATACCCATTAGAGGAAGGAAACGGTCCCATATAATCAAAGCCCCAAACATCAAATGGTTCAATAACAAGTGAATAATTCATAGGCATTTCTTGACGTCTACTAATATTACCAACTCTTTGACATTCATCACAAGATAAGACAAACTTACGGGCGTCTTTGAAGAGAGTAGGCCAATAAAAACCGGATTGCAATACCTTATGTGCAGTTCTATCTCCAGCGTGGTGTCCTCCATAAGCTTTGGAGTGACACTTTCTCGGGTATACAACGTCTAATAACACCATCTACTCCTTCTTAATAAAGGTGTGCGTCATCCCAGAAGTAATGTCTTAAATCATAGAAAAACTTTTTCTTTTGCTGGTATGTGAAACTAGGTGGTATAAATTTAGCAACAATGTAATTAGCATAATCAGCATACCACGGAGCAGTACGAGAAGCATTTATGACAGCTAATTGTTCATCAGGAAAGCTATCATCAATAGGTAGTGGGTCATCAAGAACATTCTCTAACCTAGACAAGTTGTCTGCAACGGGGTTCTCAGCCCCCTTTCTATCAATAATATGCAAATCAAATTCTTGTAGTAGAAGAACCCATCTAATAAGTCTAGGTTTAGCATCTTTATTTTCCATAAGATATTTAATAGCAGCATGATCAATGTGAACAATTACTTTAGAATCAACAATATAAGGTCTGAACTTATCACAAGCAAATACAACTGCTAAAAATTCTTTTTCAGTACTAGCATAATTTCTCTGGGCATTGTCTAGAGTTTTACTAGCATATTGGATAACATTTAATTTCTTATCAACTCTTTGTCCTAGAACAGCACCTACAGCATAATCACTAGCATCACACATAATTTCAAAGGGTAAATTCCAATCAGGTGGCTGAACAATAGGTGCAGAAATCAAAGCTTTCTTAAGTATTTCAAATGCTTCTACACAATCATCATCGAAGACAAAAGGAATATCTTTTTGTAAGAGATTAGTCAGAGGCCTGGAGATTTTAGAGAAGTCCTTAGTGAACCTCCTATAAAAACCGGCATGACCAAGGAAACTTCTTATACCTTTAATGTCCTTGGGACACGGCATCTTTTCAATAGCATCAACTGTAGCTTTATCAACTTCAATACCTCTTTCAGAAATTTTATGCCCCAAGACAATACCTTGATTAACCATAAAGTGGCACTTCTCCCAATTCAAGACAAGGTTAGTTTCTTCACATCTCCGCAAAACTAGATCAAGGTTGCTCAAGCAATCATCAAAAGAAGTTCCGTAAACTGAGAAATCATCCATGAAAATCTCAACAATCTTTTCACGAAAATCAGGGAATATAGCCATCATGCATCTTTGAAAGGTAGAAGGTGCATTACATAAACCAAAAGGCATACGTCTATAAGCAAAGGTACCGAAAGGGCAAGTAAAAGTGGTCTTTTCTTGATCCTCTTTTGACACGGGTATTTGAGAGAAACCACAATAACCATCTAGAAAGCAAAAATGTGTATGTTTGGATAATCTTTCTAGCATTTGATCGATAAAAGGTAAAGGGTAATGATCCTTTTTAGTACCTTTATTTAATTTGCGGGAATCAATTACCATTCTATAACCTGTAATAATTCTTTGTGGGATCAATTCATCTTTATTGTTAGGAACAACAATAATACCTCCCTTCTTAGGGACACAATGGACAGGACTTACCCACTGACTATCAGCAACGGGATAAATTATACCTGCTTCCAGAAGCTTTTGTATTTCTTTTCTTACCACTTCTTTCATCTTAGGATTTAACCGTCGTTGGTGATCAACAACCGGTTTAGCGTCATTCTCCAATTTTATTTTGTGCTGGCATAAAGTGGGACTAATGCCCTTAAGATCATCAAGAGTATATCCAATAGCAGCACGGTGTTTCTGCAGAGTTTTCGATAATTTCTTTTCTTCATGCTCTGAAAGGTTAGCACTAATAATAATAGGATATATCTTCTTTTCATCAAGATAAGCATATTTAAGAGTATCAGGTAACGGTTTAAGCTCAAACACGGGATCACCCTTGGGTGGAGGAGGATCCCCTAGGATTTCAACAGGCAAGTTGTGTTTCAAAATAGGTCCATGTTTAAAGAATACTTCATCTATCTCCCTTCTTTCATTCATAAACATATCATTTTCATGGTCTAGCAAATATTGTTCTAAAGGATCATTAGGAGGCACGGCAATAGAAACAAGACCAATAATTTCATCTTTACTAGGCAATTCCTCATCACGGGGTTGTCTACGAAATTTAGCAAAGTTAAACTCATGAGACATATCCCCCAAACCAATAGTAACAACATCCTTTTCGCAGTCTATTCTAGCATTAACAGTATTCAAGAAGGGTCTACCAAATATGATGGGACATAAGTCATCTTGTGGGGAACCAAGAACAAGAAAAGCAGCAGGATATTTAACTTTCCCACACAAGACTTCAACATCTCTAACAATCCCAACTGGTGAAATAGTGTCTCTATTGGCAGCTTAATTGTAACATCAATTTCCTCTAACTCAGCAGGTGCAATATCATGCATAATTTCTTTGTATAAGGAATGAGTTATTGCACTTACACTAGCACCCATATCACATAAGCCATGATAACAATGATCTCCTATTTTAACAGAAATAACAGGCATGCCTACAACAGGTCTATGTTTATTTTTAGTATCAGGTCTAGCAATTCTAGCAGCTTCATTACAGAAGTAAATAACATGCCCATCAATATTATCAGCCAAGAGATCCTTAACCATAGAAATACTAGGTTCAACTTTAATTTGCTCAGGGGGTTTGGGTGTCCTAATATTACTTTTGTTGACCACAGTTGAAGCTTTAGCATGATCCTTTATTCTAATAGGGAAAGGTGGTTTCTCAATATAAGCAGTAGGAACGACAGGATCATTATAAGTGATAGTCTTTTCTTCAACTTTATTAGGTGCAACTACTTTTACTTCAATGGGACTTCTCCTTAGGGAGGATTCACAGAAAGAAGCTACTATCTCAGAGTCAAGTCCATATTTAGTGCTAAATTCACGAAAAACATCGGTATCCATAAAAGATTTAACACAATCAAACTTAGGTGTTATACCTGACTCCTTACCTTCGTCAAGGTCCCAATCTTCAGAGTTGCATTTAATTCTTTCCAATAAATCCCACTTGAATTCAATAGTCTTCATCATAAAAGAGCCAGTACAAGAAGTATCGAGCATGGAGCGATTATTGAGAGAAAGCCGAGCATAAATTTTTTGAATAATAATTTCTCTTGAGAGCTCATGATTGGGGCATGAATATAACATTGACTTAAGCCTCCCCCAAGCTTGAGTGATGCTTTCTCCTTCGTGAGGCCAAAAATTATATATATAATTACGATCACGATGAACAAGATGAAATTCCAATTTCAATCGGTTGTAGTTCCATGATCCCATATCATCACATAGCCTAAACCATGTCAATGCCTTTCCATTCAAAGATAAAGGGAAGACCTTCTTCTTGATAACATCCTCGGGCATACCTGCAAGCTTAAATAATCCACAAACTTCATCCACGTAGATTAGGTGCAAATCGGGATGTAATGTTCCATCACCTCTGAAAGGATTAGCTAGCAGTTTCTCTATCATACCCAAAGGAATTTCAAAGTAAACATTTTCAGTAGGTTGAGGAGCAACTCTTTGCTCTACTCGTCGGGGTGAAGATACCCCGAAAAAGCCCCTCAAAGGATTATGTTCCATAGTAACAAGTGACAGTAAATTTCAGCACACTATATAAATTTTTCCTTACCAAATTCCACCTACCAAAGGCGCTTCACTCCCCGGCAACGGCGCCAGAAAAGAGTCTTGATGACCCACAAGTATAGGGGATCTATCGTAGTCCTTTCGATAAGTAAGAGTGTCGAACCCAACGAGGAGCAGAAGGAAATGACAAGCGGTTTTCAGTAAGGTATTCTCTGCAAGCACTGAAATTATAGGCAACAGATAGTTTTGTGATAAGGTAATTTGTAACGAGTAACAAGTAATGAAAGTAAATAAGGTGCAGCAAGATGGCCCAATCCTTTTTGTAGCAAAGGACAAGCCTGGAAAAACTCTTATATAAAGGAAAACGCTCCCGAGGACACATGGGAATTATCGTCAAGCTAGTTTTCATCACGCTCATATGATTCGCGTTCGTTACTTTGATAATTTGGTATGTGGGTGGACCGGTGCTTGGGTACTGCCCTTTCTTGGAAAAGCATCCCACTTATGATTAACCCCTATTGCAAGCATCCGCAACTACAAAAGAAGTATTAAGGTAAACCTAACCATAGCATGAAACATATGGATCCAAATCAGCCCCTTACGATGCAACTCATAAACTAGGGTTTAAGCTTCTGTCACTCTAGCAACCCATAATCTACTTATTATTTCCCAATGCCTTCCTCTAGGCCCAAACAATGGTGAAGTGTCATGTAGTCGACGTTCACATAACACCACTAGAGGAGAGACAACATAAATCTCATCAAAATATCGAACGAATACCAAATTCACATGACTACTTATAGCAAGACTTCTCCCATGTCCTCAGGAACAAACGTAACTACTCACAAATCATATTCATGTTCATAATCAGAGGGGTATTAATATGCATAAAGGATCTGAACATATGATCTTCCACCAAATAAACCAACTAGCATCAACTACAAGGAGTAATCAACACTACTAGCAACCCACATGTACCAATCTGAGGTTTTGAGACAAAGATTGGATACAAGAGATGAACTAGGGTTTTAGAGGAGATGGGGCCAGTGAAGATGTTGATGGAGATTGACCCCCTCCCGATGAGAGGATCGTTGGTGATGACGATGGCGATGATTTCCCCCTCCCGGAGGGAAGTTTCCCCGGCAGAATAGCTTCGCCGAAGCCCTAGATTGGTTCCGCCAAGGTTCCGCCTCGTGGCAGCGGAGTTTCTTCCCAAAAGCTTGCTTATGATTTTTTCAGGGTAAAAGACTTCATATAGCAGAAGATGGACACCGGAGGCCTACCAGGGGGCCCACGAGGCAGGGGGCGCGCCCCCCACCCTCGTGGATGGTGGGTGGCCCCCCTCTGGTACTTTCTTTGCTCAGTATTTTTTTATTAATTCCAAAAATAACTTCCGTGGAGTTTCAGGACTTTTGGAGTTGTACAGAATAGGTCTATAATATTTGCTCCTTTTCCAGCCCAGAATTCCAACGGCCGGCATTCTCCCTCTTCATGTAATCCTTGTAAAATAAGAGAGAATAGGCATAAGTATTGTGACATAACGTGTAATAACAACCCATGATGCAATAAATATCGATATAAAAGCATGATGCAAAATGGACGTATCATTCCCCCGGCGGAATCGCTCTGCCGGAGGGCAAAAGTGCTCCTGCCCAAGTTCCGCCTCGAGACGGCGGAGCTTCGTCCCGAAAGTCCTCTCCTTATTTTTTTTTCTAGGTCAAAATGACCTATATACCAGAAGATGGTTACCGGAGGTGGGCTGGGCTGAGCACAACCCACCAGGGCGCGCCTGGGGGCCTGGCGTGCCTTGGTGTATTGTGCTCACCAGGTGGCCCCCCTCCGGTAGTTATTTGCTCCAGTATTTTTATATATTCCAAAATAGTTCTCCATAAATTTTCAGCTCATTTGGAGATGTGCAGAATAGGTAACTCTGACGTAACTTTTTCAGGTCCAGAATTCCAGCTGGCTCCCTCTTTGTGTGAACCTTGCATATTATGAGAGAGAAGGCATTAGAATTACTCCATAAAGCATTATTATGCATAAAAACATTATAAATAACAATAGGAAATCATGATGCAAAATGGACGTATCAACTCCCCCAAGCTTAGACCTCACTTGTCCTCAAGCGAAAGACCGACATCGAAAAACATGTCCACATGCTTAAAGAGAGAGGTGTCAATAAAAACAAAATACGGACATAGAAGCATCATGATTATTATTATAACAGCAAAGAACTTTAACATAAAACTTTATCACACAACTTTTATCATATAGCTTCTCATGAACAAGTAACAATTCATCACAACATTGAAGTATAAAGCATAAACTTTATTGAAAACCAACAAACTATGTTCTCGGTCAACTTTGCAACTACAATTCATCATATTTTCATGAAGGGTCACGTATCGGAGCCTTTTGGCAAGTCCACATACTCAACCATCATTTAACCTTCTATGATTGCTAACACTCACAGCATACCAATGAGCAAAAAGTTTCCACCGGACACATAGAAAGATAAGGGCTTATAGTTTCGCCTTCCAATGTATTCACCTCAAGGGTGATGTCAACAACAATAACTCATGCTCATTCATATCCAACTGGATATATGTGTTTAGATCTTTCCTCACCACATGATGCTTGCCAAAAGAAAAAATAAAAAGGAATGGGGAAGAATACTTTGACTCTTGCATAAAAGTAAATGCATAAAAGTAAAAGATAGGCCCTTCGCAGAGGGAAGCAGAGGTTGCCATGCGCTTTTTGTTTGTATGCCAAATCCCTTAATGCAAAAGAACATCATGTTATATTGCACCTTACGATAGCAACCTTTATTATGCAGTCTGTCTATTTTATTACTTTGCCATCACAAGTTCGTACAACGCTCAATTTTCTCTTAGACTAAATGATCCAACACATTTAGAAGCAATTTTTATTTCCTTATTGCACCGATGACAACTTACTTGAAGGACCTTACTCAATCCATAGGTAGGTATGGTGGACTCTCAAATAAGATTTTGGGTTTAAGGGTTTTTGGATGCACAAGTAGTATCTCTACTTAGTGCGGAATTTTTGGCTAGCAAAGATATTGAGCAAGCACCACATGTTGAAGGATCTATAACAATATAACTTCTATGTGGATGTGAACAAACATAAACCATTACGTTCTCTTCCTTGTCCAACGTCAACAATTTTGACATATAATATTTAATGGGGGCTCACAATCATAAAAGATGTCCAAGATAGTTATTTGCATGTGAATCTTCTCTTCCCTTATTAATTCTTTCATGAGTTGCATCATTGACCAATGCTATGTTTGTCAATCTCCAACAAATTTTACCACTTATACTTTTCCTTATGTGATGTCATTACTTACCATAATATTAGCATATGATTTTTTTTCATTTTTTCTTTTTATTTGATTGCAACAAGGAAGTAAAGAAACAAAAACTCAAACTAAACTTTATTATATATCTCACACATGATTACATAGATAGATAGGCCGCTAAGCAAGCACTCAAAAGGAGATTATTGCTAAACTTTTTTCAACTAAATCATAGCATAACTAAAGATCGAACTAAGATAGATAAATGCAAAGATAGTGGTGGTGATACGATACCGGGGCACCTCCCCCAAGCTTGGCACAAGCCAAGGGGAGTGCCCATACCATGAACTCAAGTCTCCTTTGGTGGGGAAGATGATGATGGTGGCGGTGATGAGGTAGTGAGTTTATCCAGCTTGTGTTGGAGGCTAAAGTTGTCCTCCCTCAGATCCTCATTCTCCAGCTTGATTTTTAATATCTTTTTGCATAACGCTTCCTTGCTTTCATGCATGAAACAAGGAGGCATAGGTTCATTTTCATCCTCCACATCTGTGAACCACATATAGAGAAAAGTCTTCTTGAAGATATTTGGGTCTAGAGGATGTTAAGAAACAAGGCTCTCTTCCTCCGAATCTTGAGATGACGTATTTTCAGATCTGCCAGAAGAATAGCACGAAAGAAGAACAAAAGATTTCTCCACGATACGGTGGTCAATACGTTCGTAGGGGTTGATATGTCTCCAACGTATCTATTATTTTTGATTGTTCCATGCTGTTATATTATCATTCTTGGATGTTTTACAATCATTTTACAATCATTTTATATCATTTTATATCATTTTTTGGGACTAACCTATTGACATAGTGCCAAGTGCCAATTGTTGTTTTTTGCTTGTTTTTTATCGCAGGAAATCAATATCAAACGGAGTCCAAATGGAGCGAAACTTTTTGTGGATTTTTTTCTGGACCAAAAGACACCTGTTGGGCCAAGAAAGTGCCTGAGGGGAGCTCCTAGGGGAGCACAACCCACCAGGGTGCGCCTGGGGCCCCAGGCGCGCCCAGGTGGGTTGTGCCCACCTCGGTGGCCTCCCGCACCGCCTTTTTGCTTGACGAAAATCAATTCCAGTCGCCGCAAGTTCCAGAACCACAGATCCAATCTAGACACCATCACGGAGGGGTTCATCATCCTCATTGGTGCCTCTCTGATGATGCGTGAGTAGTTCATTGTAGACCTACGGGTCCGTAGTTAGTAGCTAGATGGCTTCCTCTCTCTCTCTTTTGATTCTCAATACAATGGTCTCTTGGAGATCTATTTGATGTAACTCTTTTTGCGGTGTGTTTGTTGGGATCCGATGAACTTTGAGTTTATGATCAGATCTATGTTTTTATCCATGAAATTTATTTGATTCTTCTTTGATCTCTTATATGCATGATTACTTATAGCCTCGTATTTGTTCTTCGAATCTTTGGTTTAGTTAGGCTAACTAGATCAATTTTGCTTGCCATGGGAAGAGGTGCTTTGTGATGGGTTCGATCTTACGGTGCTTGATCCCGATGACAGAAGGGGAACCGACACGTATGTATCGTTGCTATTAAGGATAACAAGATGGGGTCTATTTCTACATAAATAGATCTTGTCTACATCATGTCATCGTTCTTATTGCATTACTCCGTTTCTCCATAAACTTAATCCACTAGATGCATGCTGGATAGCGGTCAATGTGTGGAGTAATAGTAGTAGATGCAGGCAGGAGTCGGTCTACTAATCTTGGACATGATGCCTATATAATGATCATTGCCTGGATATCTTCATGATTATATGAAGTTCTATCCATTGCCCAACAGTAACTTGTTTACCCACCGTATGCTATTTTTCTCGAGAGAAGCCACAAGTGAAATCTACGGCCCCCGGCACTACTAGGGAAATGCCTATACACAGGAGCTTAGTAATACCGCTTTTTATAAGAAAGCGCTGCTGCTAAGAAACAGTAGCGCTTGTAACTGAGGAGCGCTGCTACTATTCATGTAGCAGTAGCGCTTGTGTTATAAAAAGCGCTCCTACTATAGTTGCCAACAGTTGCATGGCAGTGTAGGTATACTAGTAGCGCCCGTAATTAAAAAGCGCTACTGCTATTGTACATAGCAATAGCGCTGTCCTCTGACGAGCGTTTATTCCTAAAACGCGCTACGACTATCCTTACCTTATCCACACCTGGTGCCCCGCGCGCATCCCTCACTCTCCCTCACACACTCACTCGCCGCACGTCGTCGCCTGCCGTCGCCGCCGTCGCCTTCCGTCGCCGCCGCCACCTGCCGTCGCCGCCGACTCCCCCAAGGTATCTCCCTCCTCCTCTCACCGCCCTCCCCTCCCTCCCTCCCTCCTCCTCCTCTTGCCGGCCTCCTCTCTCCCCCTCTTCCCATGGCCCTCCCTCTCGTCCCTCTCCGCCGGCGGCCCCCTCCGATCCTCCTCCTCCCACTCCGGCGGCCCCCTCCTCCTCCTCCCTCCTCCCTCTCCACCTCCTCCCTCCTCCCTCTCCTCCCTCCCCTCCTCCTCCCTCCTCCTCCTCCCTCCTCCTCCTGGCCTCCTCCCACCTCCTCCTCCCCCTTTCTGTAAATAGGTTTTAGTTTTTGTTAGATGTAGGTTTTTGTTTTTAGTAAATGTAGGTTTTTAGTATATTTTGTTTTTAGAAAATTTGAATAAGTAATTTGAAAAGAATAAGTAAATGTAGGTCTTTTGAATAGAATAGGAAATTTTTAGAAATTTTGAATAAATAAATTTGAATAGAATAAAATATGAAATTGAAAAAATAAGTAAATGTAGGTCTTTTGAACAGAATAGGAAATTTCTAGAAAATTTGAATAAGTAAATTTAAAAAGAATAGGAAATTATAAGTAAATTTGAATAGAATAATTAAATGTAGCTTATGGAGTATCACTAAGTCCCAAGATGACGAATAATGTTTTTGTTTATATTTTGTTTTTGCAGAAATCAAGGAGCCCCTGCATCATCCCCGCCATCGTCCCTGTCACCGACCCCCTCCGACCTCGATCGAGGTGAGACCAGCCACCCCATGTTGTTAATTTAATTTAGGTATTTTAGGTGTTTAATCTTAGAATAATGTAGTATGAACCCTAGTTATGATCGAATCATGTTCAAAATGTAGGTTTGTAATTAGGTGTAGTTAATAGAATTTAGGTGTCACATTTGTTGTTATTTTTTTAGTTAAAGATATTATTCTCGCATCAACGTCGACGATGCCTATCCCGCATCCTCGTCGTCGACTCGGCGGAGGAGGCCTGGGCTTGGTGAGGAGCCATGTCCGGGACTGGGCTCCGCCAGGCTGGTACTGGGAGGTGCTACCTTCCGGGGGGCGCAGCTTGGTGAGGAGCCAGCCCGTCGTTGACCCAAACCTTCTTTGGTTGCGGTCGGGTGGGCTAGTGATGGTGCGGGCTTGAGGACCCCGCGGAGGTGGTACGTCACCGTGTCAGCGAGGAGGACGAGCACGTCCGTCGCTACATGGTTGCATTGGAGGGCAGGTTCTCCAATACCTGGGAGGTTCTTCAGGGATCTCACTGGAGCGATGATCCTGTGATGGTTCCTTCTCTTTGGGTGTCCATCGCCCGCGCCGATACCCGTCAGGGCCTATCTTGTTTTATGCTATTTTACCTAAGAGAAGGTAGTAGGTCCTAGTTAATAATACTCATGATCATGTGCTAAGAACAACTAAGTAGGATTAGTTAGATGACTATGATGATGATGTGGTATTGAGTAGAAGTTGTATGATCGACGATGATGAGTATGACTTGTAATTATGATACCAATGATGAGTTACTTATTATTATGATCGATGATGCATGATGCTAAGTTGTTATATGAGCATGACTACTTATTATATATAACAGTGGGTGAAATGAACCTGGATTAGATTCAAGTGGAGCCAACATGTGGTGCACATCGAAAGTACTACTAATCCAACTAGATCAAGTTTGGATTAGATCAGTAGTACTTTCGACATGCACCACATGTTGCCTCCACTTGAATCTACTCCATGTTCATTTCACCCACTGTTATATATAATAAGTAATCATGGTCATAAAATCATATGATGAAAGTACTGTATATAAAACCACACAATGAAAATAAGCTGTATTTTTAAAAATACAGGAAAATTTAGCAGCAACGCTTTTTAGAACAAGCGCTACTGCTACTTACATGTAGCAGTAGCGTTGTCCAAAGGAAAGCGCTACTGCTAACTAGGTATAGCAGTAGCGCTCCCTTTCCAGTGCTACTGCTACTAGTTAGTTGTAGCGCCTTAGTGGTAGCGTTGGTCCCAGCACTACTACTAGCTATAAAACAAGCGCTACTACTAGGGTTAGGGTTTTCCCTAGTAGTGCGGGTCTCTTCTTTATTATATTTGCCTTCGCGATCTATTTTTATTTTCTTCTATTTTAAGATCTATTAATCCAAAAATACAAAAATACCTTGCTGCAATTTTTATTTATTTATTTTATCTCACGTTCCCGCGAGATCTATTTATCCAATCTACTACAATTTTACCTATCTTTTTCCCCGTGAGGGATTGACAACCCCTCTCTTACGTCGGGTTGCAATTATTTGTTCTTTGTGTGCAGGAGCTGTTTACGTGGTGTTGCGTGGTTCTCCTACTGGTTCGATAACCTTGGTCTCATCACTGAGGGAAATACCTGCCGTAGCTGTGCTGCATCATCCCTTCCTCTTGGGGAAATACCGACGTACTTCAAGCCGCATCAAAAGGAATTTATGGCGCCGTTGCCGGGGGGACATCATCAACATCTACCAGGTTCCTAATCACAAATCTCATCTCCTTGCAATTTACATTATTTGCCATTTGCCTCTCGTTTTCCTCTCCCCCAATTTACAAAAATTTGTTGTTTTATTCGCCCTCTTTTTCGTTCGTCGTTTTCTCGTCAGATCTGTTTTTGAGTGCAATCTTTTTGCGTAGTCACAATGACTCAAGAGAACACCAAGTTGTGTGATTTCTCCAATACCAACAACAATGATTTTATAAGCACTTCGATTGCTCCTCCCATCACTAGTGCGGAGTCTTGTGATATTAATGCTGCTTTGCTGAATCTTGTTATGGAAGATCAATTTTCTGGTACTCCTAATGAGGATGTCGTGTCCCATCTTAACACATTCATGGAATTATGCGATATGCAAAAGAAAAAAGATGTGGACAATGATATTGTGAAGTTGAAATTATTTCCATTTTCTTTGTGAGATCGTGCAAAAATTTGGTTTTCTTTGCCTCGCGATAGTATCGATTCTTGGGATAAGTGCAAGGATGCTTTTATTACTAAGTATTTTGCGCCCGCAAAAATTATTTCCCTTAGGATGCAAATCATGAATTTTAAGCAACTTGAGCATGAACATGTTGCGCAATCTTGGGAAAGAATGAAATTGATGCTAAGAAATTGTCCTACTCATGGTTTAAATCAATGGATGATCATACAAAAAATTTATGCGGGGTTGAATTTTGTTTCTTGAAATCTTTTGGACTCCACCGCGGGTGGTACATTTATGGAAATTACTTTGGGTGAAGCTACTATATTTCTTGATAATATTATGGCAAATTATTCACAATGGCACTTCCTCATCTTCAAGTTGAGCAATGCAAGTTAGTTCTGTTGTGCGTGGAATGCTATCAAATAATAATGTTCATATTTTTCTTCATGCCTCATTGTAGGGATATGAAATTGAACTACCCACTATAAATAAACCATACAAAGCTAACATTTTGCTTAAATGAAATTGTTGTTAGATCAATTTTTTTTGCGCCCAACATTAGCAGCAAGCATTTGTTATTCGCATTATCTCTTCTTTGTTCGATCATTCTTTTGCAAAATTTCCTTGCTCGTTTATTACTCTAAGGTCTTGTAGGGTTTACTTATTGCAAAATTTCTTGCTAGTTGGATTATGGTAAGTCTTCTCATAATCTCCCCCCCCCCTCCAAAAAAAACTACATGTAGCTCACGAACTATAGTCTTTAGAGCTAGAAATTCCCATGTTCTTAATTGTGCAACAAAACCGACAGACTCTCCCAAAACTAGATCCCCATGCTGGTATTTTCCAATTAATTTGTTTTAAAAGCAACTTTGATGTAAGATGAGGCAACTTCAGTGCTGCGTAGAGGCAACTTCCTTGCATTGTGTATAGTAGTGGGTTCACATATAATTTTGTAATTTTCCTACCATGACTATTAAATTGTCTACCAATGATGCTTAGTTGCCTACCATCGGTGATTAGTTTCCTACAAGACTGTAAAAGTTGCCTATCGGTGATGCTTAGTTGTCTCCTATCGATTACTAGTAGCCTACCATGACTGATAAGTGGTCTGGCATTGCTAATTACATGCCTACAATAATGGTAAAGTTGCTATCATTGTTGCATAGTTGTCCTCCTCTGACCTAAGTTGTATATAATACTATGAAACTACATATGTACCTACTAACATAAAGGAAGGTAATATTCTTGGACCATCATGAGATCTTGCGAAAAACGAAGGAAATATGCCCTAGAGGCAATAATAAAGTTATTATTTATTTCCTTATTTCATGATAAATGTTTATTATTCATGCTAGAATTGTATTAACCGGAAACATAATACATGTGTGAGTACATAGACAAACAGAGTGTCACTAGTATGCCTCTACTTGACTAGCTCGTTGATCAAAGATGGTTATGTTTCCTAGCCATAGACATGAGTTGTCATTTGATTAATGGGATCACATCATTAGGAGAATGATGTGATTGACTTGACCCATTCCGTTAGCTTAGCACACGATCGTTTAGTATTCTGCTATTGCTTTCTTCATGACTTATACATGTTCCTATGACTATGAGATTATGCAACTCCCGTTTACCGGAGGAACACTTTGTGTGCTACCAAACGTCACAACGTAACTGGGTGATTATAAAGGTGCTCTACAGGTGTCTCGAAAGGTACTTGTTGGGTTGGCGTATTTCGAGATTAGGATTTGTCACTCCGATTGTCGGAGAGGTATCTCTGGGCCCACTCGGTAATGCACATTACTATAAGCCTTTCAAGCATTGCAACTAATGAGTTAATTGCGGGATGATGTATTACGGAACAAGTAAAGGGAACAACGTATTGAGATACCGACGATCGAATCTCGGGCAAGTAACATACCGATGACAAAGGGAACAACGTATGTTGTTATGCGGTCTGACCGATAAAGATCTTCGTAGAATATGTCGGAGCCAATATGAGCATCCAGGTTCCGCTATTGGTTATTGACCGGAGACGTGTCTCGGTCATGTCTACATAGTTCTCGAACCCGTAGGGTCCGCACGCTTAAAGTTTCGATGACGGTTATGTTATGAGTTTATAAGTTTTGATTTAACGAAGGTTGTTCGGAGTCCCGGATGTGATCACGGACATGATGAGGAGTCTCGAAATGGTCGAGACATAAAGATTGATATATTGGAAGCCTATATTTGGATATCGGAAGTGTCCCGGATGAAATCGGGATTTTACCGGAGTACCGAGGGTTACCGGAACCCCCCCCCCGGGGGGGGCTTAATGGACCTACATGGGCCTTATTGGAAATAGAGGGCAGCAAGGGGAGTGTGGGGCACGCCCCCCAAGGCCCAAACCGAATTGGTTTAGGGCAAGGGGGGCGGCCCCCTCTTTCCTTCTCCTCCTCTCCCTTTCCTTCCCCCTCTCCTACTCCTACTAGGAATAGGAGGAGTCCTACTCCTAGTGGGAGTAGGACTCCCCCTTGGCGCACCTCTCCCTGGCCGGCGGCCTCCTCCCCTTGCTCCTTTATATACGGGGGCAGGGGGCACCCCATAGACACAACAATTGATCTCTTGATCTCTTAGCCGTGTGCGGTGCCCCCCTCCACCATAATCCACCTCGATAATATCGTAGCGGTGCTTAGGCAAAGCCCTGCGTCGGTAGAACATCATCATCGTCACCACGCCGTCGTGCTGACGGAACTCTCCCTCAAAGCTCGGCTGGACCGGAGTTTGAGGGACGTCATCGAGCTGAACGTGTGCTGAACTCGGAGGTGTCGTACGTTCGGTACTTGATCGGTCGGATCATGAAGACGTACGACTACATCAACCGCGTTGTGCTAACACTTCCGCTTTCGGTCTACGAGGGTACGTGGACAACACTCTCCCCTCTCGTTGCTATGCATCACCATGATCTTGCGTGTGCGTAGGAATTTTTTTTGAAATTACTATGTTCCCCAACAGTGGCATCCGAGCCTGGTTTTATGCGTAGATGTTATATGCACGAGTAGAACACAAGTGAGTTGTGGGCGATATAAGTCATATTGCTTACCAGCATGTCATACTTTGGTTCGGCGGTATTGTTGGATGAAGTGGCCCAGACCGACATTACGCGTACGCTTACGCGAGACTGGTTCTACCGACGTGCTTTGCACACAGGTGGCTGGCTGGTGTCAGTTTCTCCAACTTTAGTTGAACCAAGTGTGGCTACGCCCGGTCCTTGAGAAGGTTAAAACAACACTAACTTGACAAACTATCGTTGTGGTTTTGATGCGTAGGTAAGAACGGTTCTTGCTCAGCCCATAGCAGCCATGTAACTTGGAACAACAAAGTAGAGGACGTCTAACTCGTTTTTGCAGGGCATGTTGTGATGTGATATGCTCAAGGCATGATGCTATATTTTATTGTATGAGATGATCATGTTTTGTAATCGAGTTATCGGTAACTGGCAGGAGCCATATGGTTGTCGCTTTATTGTATGCAATGCAATCGCCCTGTAATGCTTTACTTTATCACTAAGCGGTAGCGATAGTCGTAGAAGCATAAGTTGGCGAGACGACAACGATGCTACGATGGAGATCAAGGTGTCGCGCCGGTGACGATGGTGATCATGACGGTGCTTCGAAGATGGAGATCACAAGCACAAGATGATGATGGCCATATCATATCACTTATATTGATTGCATGTGATGTTTATCTTTTATGCATCTTATCTTGCTTTGATTGACGGTAGCATTATAAGATGATCTCTCACTAAATTACCAAGGTATAAGTGTTCTCCCTGAGTATGCACCGTTGCGAAAGTTCTTCGTGCTGAGACACTACGTGATGATCGGGTGTGATAGGCTCTACGTTCAAATACAACGGGTGCAAAACAGTTGCACACACGGAATACTCAGGTTAAACTTGACGAGCCTAGCATATAACAGATATGGCCTTGGAACACTGAGACCGAAAGGTCGAGCGTGAATCATATAGTAGATATGATCAACATAGTGATGTTCACCATTGAAAACTACTCCATCTCACGTGATGATCGGACATGGTTTAGTTGATTTGAATCACGTGATCACTTAGAGGATTAGAGGGATGTCTATCTAAGTGGGAGTTCTTAAGTAATATGATTGATTGAACTTTAATTTATCATGAACTTAGTCCTGGTAGTATTAGCATATCTATGTTGTAGATCAATAGCTCGCGTTTAGCCCCTCTGTTTTATTTTGATATGTTCCTAGAGAAAACTAAGTTGAAAAATGTTAGTAGCAATGATGCGGATTGGATCCGTGATCTAAGGATTTTCCTCATTGCTGCACAGAAGAATTATGTCCTTGATACACCGCTAGGTGACAGAACAATTGCAGGAGCAGATGCAGACGTTATGAACGTTTGGCTAGCTCAATATGATGACTACTTGATAGTTTAGTGCACCATGCTTAACAACTTAGAATCGGGACTTCAAAGACGTTTTGAACGTCATGGACCATATGAGATGTTCCAGGAGTTGAAGTTAATATTTCAAGCAAATACCCGAGTTGAGAGATATGAAGTCTCCAACAAGTTCTATAGCTAAAAGATGGAGGAGAATAGCTCAAGCAGTGAGCATGTGCTCAGATTATCTGGGTACTACAATCGCTTGAATCAAGTGGGAGTTAATCTTCCAGATAAGATAGTGATTGACAGAATTCTCTAGTCACCATCACCAAGTTAGTAAAACTTCGTGATGAACTATAATATGCAAGGGATAACGGAAACGATTCCCAAGCTCTTCGTGATGCTAAAATCGACGAAGGTAGACATCAAGAAAAACATCAAGTGTTGATGGTTGACAAGACCACTAGTTTCAAGAAAAGGGCAAAGGGAAGAAGGGGAACTTCAAGAAGAACGGCAAGCAAGTTGCTGCTCAAGTGAAGAAGCCCAAGTCTGGTCCTAAGCCTGAGACTAAGTGCTTCTACTGCAAAGGGACTGGTCACTGGAAGCGGAACTGCCCCAAGTATTTGGCGGATAAGAAGGATGACAAAGTGAACAAAGGTATATTGGATATACATGTTATTGATGTGTACTTTACTAGTGTTTATAGCAACCCCTCGGCATTTGATACTGGTTCAGTTGCTAAGAGTAGTAACTCGAAATGGGAGTTGCAGAATAAACAGAAACTAGTTAAGGGCGAGGTGACGATGTGTGTTGAAGTAGTTCCAAGATTGATATGATCATCATCGCACACTCCCTATACTTTCGGGATTAGTGTTGAACCTAAAATAAATGTTATTTAGTGTTTGCGTTGAGCATGAATATGATTGGATCATGTTTATTGCAATACGGTTATTCATGTAAGCTAGAGAATAATTGTTGTTCTGTTTGCATGAATAAAAACCTTCTATGGTCATACACCCAATGAAAATGGTTTGTTGGATCTCGATCGTGGTGATACACATTTTCATAATATTGAAGCCAAAAGATGCAAAGTTAATAATGATAGTGCAACTTATTTGTGGCACTGCCGTTTAGGTCATATTGGTGTAAAGCGCATGAAGAAACTCCATGCTAATGGACTTTTGGAATCACTTGATTATAAATCACTTGATGCTTGCGAACCATGCCTCATGGGCAAGATGACTAAGACCCCGTTCTCCGGAACAATGGAGCGAGCAACAGAATTATTGGAAATAATACATACTGATGTATGCAGTCTGATGAGTGTTGAGGCTCGCGGCGTGTATCGTTATTTTCTGACCTTCACAGATGATTTGAGCAGATATGGGTATATCTACTTGATGAAACATAAGTCTGAAACATTTGAAAAGTTCAAAGAATTTCAGAGTGAAGTAGAAAATCATCGTAACAAGAAAATAAAGTTTCTACGATCTGATCGTGGAGGAGAATATTTGAGTTATGTGTTTGGTCTTCATTTGAAACAATGCGGAATAGTTTCGCAGCTCACGCCACCTGGAACACCACAACATAATGGTGTGTCCGAACGTCATAACCGTACTTTATTGGATATAGTGCAATCTATGGTGTTGCTTACCTATTTACCACGATCATTTTGGGGTTATGCATTAGAGACAGCTGCATTCACGTTAAAAAGGGCACCATCTAAATCCGTTGAGACGACGCCTTATGAACTATGGTTTGGCAAGAAACCAAAGTTGTCGTTTCTTAAAGTTTGAGGTTGCAATGCTTATGTGAAAAAGTTTCAACCTGATAAGCTCACACCCAAATCGGAGAAGTGCGTCTTCATAGGATACCCAAAAAAGAAAATGTTGGGTACACCTTCTATCACAGATCCGAAGGCAAGATATTCGTTGCTGAGAATGGATCCTTTCTAGAGAAGGAGATTCTCTCGAAAGAAGTGAGTGGGAGGAAAGTAGAACTTGATGAGGTAACTCTACCTGCTCCCTTATTGGAAAGTAGTTCATCACAGAAATCTGTTCCTGTGACTCCTACACCAATTAGTGAGGAAGCTAATGATGATGATCATGTAACTTCAGATCAAGTTACTACCGAACCTCGTAGGTCAACCAGAGTGAGATCCTACGGTAATCCTATTCTGGAGGTCATGTTACTTGACCATGACGAACCTACAAACTATGAGGAAGCGATGATGAGCCCAGATTCCGCGAAATGGTTTGAGGCCATGAAATCTGAGATGGGATCCATGTATGAGAACAAAGTATGGACTTTGATTGACTTGCCCAAATGATCGGCGAGCCATTGAGATTAAATGGATCTTCAAGAGGAAGACGGACGCTGATAGTAGTGTTACTATCTACAAAGCTAGAATTGTCGCAAAAGGTTTTCGACAAGTTCAAGGTGTTGACTACGATGAGAGTTTCTCACTCATATCTATGCTTAAGTCTGTCCGAATCATGTTAGCAATTGCCGCATTTTATGAAATCTGGCAAATGGATAAACAAAACTGCATTCCTTAATGGATTTATTAAAGAAGAGTTGTATATGATGCAACCAGAAGGTTTTGTCAATCCTAAATGTGTTAACAAAATGTGCAAGCTCCAGCGATCCATCTATGGACTGGTGCAAGCATCTCGGAGTTGGAATATACGCTTTGATGAGTTGATCAAAGCAGATAGTTTTATACAGACTTGCAATGAAGCCTGTATTTACAAGAAAGTGAGTGGGAGCACTACAACATTTCTGATAAGTATATGTGAATGACATATTATTGATCGGAAATAATGTAGAATTTTCTGGAAAGCATAAAGGAGTATTTGAAAGGAGTTTTTCAAAGAAAGACCTCGGTGAAGCTACTTACATATTGAGCATCAAGATCTATAGAGATAGATCAAGACGCTTGATAAGTTTTTTCAAATGAGTACATACCTTGACAAGATTTTGAAGTAGTTCAAAATAGAACAGTCAAAGAAAGAGTTCTTACCTATGTTACAAGGTGTGAAATTGACTAAGACTCAAAGCCCGACCACGGCAGAAAATAGAGAGAATGAAAGTCATTCCCTATGCCTCAGCCATAGGTTCTATGAAGTATGCCATGTTGTGTACCAGACCTATTGTATACCCTAGACTGAGTTTGGCAAGGGAGTACAATAGTGATCTAGGAGTAGATCACTGAACAGCGGTCAAACTTATCCTTAGTGGAATAAGGTTTTTTTCTCGATTATGGAGGTGACAAAAGGTTCGTCGTAAAGAGTTACGTCGATGCAAGTTTTGACACCGATCTGGATGACTCTAAGCCTCGATCTAGATACATATTGAAAGTGGGAGCAATTAGCTAGAGTAGCTCCGTGCAGAGCATTGTAGACATAGATATTTGCAAAATACTTACGGATCTGAATGTGACAGACCCGTTGACTAAACTTCTCTCACAAGCAAAACATGATCACACCTTAGTACTCTTTGGTGTTAATCACATAGTGATGTGAACTAGATTATTGACTCTAGTAAACCCTTTGGGTGTTGGTCACATGACGATGTGAACTATGGGTATTAATCACATGGTGATGTGAACTATTGATGTTAAATCACATGGCGATGTGATCTAGATTATTGACTCTAGTGCAAGTGGGAGACTGAAGGAAATATGCCCTAGATGCAATAATAAAGTTATTATTTATTTCCTTATTTCATGATAAATGTTTATTATTCATGCTAGAATTGTATTAACCGGAAACATAATACATGTGTGAGTACATAGACAAACAGAGTGTCACTAGTATGCCTCTACTTGACTAGCTCGTTGATCAAAGATGGTTATGTTTCCTAGCCATAGACATGAGTTGTCATTTGATTAATGGGATCACATCATTAGGAGAATGATGTGATTGACTTGACCCATTCCGTTAGCTTAGCACACGATCGTTTAGTATTCTGCTATTGCTTTCTTCATGACTTATACATGTTCCTATGACTATGAGATTATGCAACTCCCGTTTACCGGAGGAACACTTTGTGTGCTACCAAACGTCACAACGTAACTGGGTGATTATAAAGGTGCTCTACAGGTGTCTCGAAAGGTACTTGTTGGGTTGGCGTATTTCGAGATTAGGATTTGTCACTCCGATTGCCGGAGAGGTATCTCTGGGCCCACTCGGTAACGCACATCACTATAAGCCTTGCAAGCATTGCAACTAATGAGTTAATTGCGGGATGATGTATTACGGAACGAGTAAAGAGACTTGCCGGTAACGAGATTGAACTAGGTATTGAGATACCAACGATCGAATCTCGGGCAAGTAACATACCGATGACAAAGGGAACAACGTATGTTGTTATGCGGTCTGACCGATAAAGATCTTCGTAGAATATGTCGGAGCCAATATGAGCATCCAGGTTCCGCTATTGGTTATTGACCGGAGACGTGTCTCGGTCATGTCTACATAGTTCTCGAACCCGTAGGGTCCGCACGCTTAAAGTTTCGATGACGGTTATGTTATGAGTTTATAAGTTTTGATGTACCGAAGGTTGTTCGGAGTCCCGGATGTGATCACGGACATGACAAGGAGTCTCGAAATGGTCGAGACATAAAGATTAATATATTGGAAGCCTATATTTGGATATCGGAATTGTTCCGGGTGAAATCGGGATTTTACCGGAGTACCGGGGGTTACCGGAACCCCCCCCCCCCCCCCCGGGGGCTTAATGGGCCTACATGGGCCTTAGTGGAAATAGAGGGCAGCAAGGGGAGTGTGGGGCGCGCCCCCCCAAGGCCCAAACCGAATTGGTTTAGGGCAAGGGGGGCCGGCCCCCTCTTTCCTTCTCCTCCTCTCCCTTTCCTTCCCCCTCTCCTACTCCTACTAGGAATAGGAGGAGTCCTACTCCTAGTGGGAGTAGGACTCCCCCTTGGCGCGCCTCTCCCTGGCCGGCCGCCTCCTCCCCTTGCTCCTTTATATCCGGGGGCAGGGGGCACCCCATAGACACAACAATTGATCTCTTGATCTCTTAGCCGTGTGCGGTGCCCCCCTTCACCATAATCCAACTCGATAATATCGTAACGGTGCTTAGGCGAAGCCCTGCGTCGGTAGAACATCATCATCGTCACCACGCCGTCGTGTTGACGGAACTCTCCCTCAAAGCTCGGCTAGATCGGAGTTCGAGAGACGTCATCGAGCTGAATGTGTGCTGAACTCGGAGGTGCCGTACGTTCGGTACTTGATCGGTCGGATCGTGAAGACGTACGACTACATCAACCGCGTTGTGCTAACGCTTCCGCTTTCGGTCTACAAGGGTACGTGGACAACACTCTCCCCTCTCATTGCTATGCGTCACCATGATTTTGCGTGTGCGTAGGAATTTTTTTAAAATTACTACGTTCCTCAACAAAAAAGCCCCCGACGATTTAGGAATCAACCCATAGTCTTTCATTTGCGCAGTCTATTGTGCTTGTCGCTTGACTGGGCCTTAGCCTGGGCTCGCGTCGCTGCGTCCGTCGCTCGCTGGGCTTGTAATACAAAAGCCAATGTAGTTGAGCCTTCGCACGTGTCCAACGACGTCGTCGTTTCATGTAACATGTATATATTATCAAAAAGAAAAAAGAATAGCGAGCGGACCTATGACCAACGCCCCAGAACAGCAACAATTTCCGATGAAGAGAAATTTAAATCGGAAGGATCCAACCTGAAGACACATGAACAAAGACGAACAAAGACCGGATCCGAGCGGATCCACCAAAGACAACCACCGACCAAATCTCATGAGATCTGCCGAAGACACACCTCCACACGTCCTCCGATGATGCTAGACACACCATTAAGACGGGGGCTAGGCAGGGAAAACCTTATTCCATCCCGTATGTGACGCTATGATGAATCTGGTGAACAATTCCTATACCACACGGAGATGGCCGCGCGATCGATAGGTTTTCCTATACGCTGACGATGCAAACGCGAAGCGGGATCGATAGTTTTTAATATATGTGAATATTTTTATGACAATATTTTTAAAAAATATTATTAAATTGATTACCATATACTCATTTTAAATATATATCTGACTTATTTATTTATGTATGTATTTATTTATTTTTGAATAGTTTGGATTGCTTACCATGTTTATTTAAGATACCTGAGTATATATATTTGACTTGTTTATTTATTTAGTAAAATAGTTTTTTTGAGGCAGAGTAAAATATTTTTGAAAGAAGAAAAGAACTATACCTACTTTCAGGGGCCGCAGTACTTGATGTCAGGCTATCGCTCGGGAATAATCGGCCAACCTTTCTTTCCGAAGCCCATTAGCCCTTGTCTCCCCACGCCGCCGCCGCTACTCCGTCGACTCCATCGCTGCCGCACGCCGGAGCCGCCACTTCTATACTCTGCCGCGAGCTCTCCCATGGCCACGGCCACGGGGAATCCTCCTCTCATCCCATCCTATTCCTAAAGCGAATCCAGCGCGGTGCGCACAACGACGAAAGGAGTCATATGGCGGCCACGGCGGCCGAGGAGCCGCAGGAGCCCCGACGGGACGTCGACGGCGAGCTGAGGTGGGTGTTCCCTGCTTCCTCCACATCTCTACCTCCCTCCTTCCGCATCTCTTGTTCTCACTCTCCGCCTCGCTCCCCACCCAGCGGCGCGCCCGCCGTCGGGCTCGACCCCGGCCTCGGGTCGTGGGACGCGGCGCCGGCCCGCGAACCGGTGCCCACGGAGATGCCGCCGGCGGCGGCGGCGGAGTCCTCGTCGATAACGAAGCTTGGGCGGCTCTTCAGGCTGACCGAAGTGCACCTCTGGTAATAGATCCCCTCCCCCGTCCTTCTCCGACCCTCCTCGTTCAGCTCAGAGATTTTTTTTCCCTTACACAGTTCGTTTCCTCGCTGCAGGGATGATTTTTATGCGAAGCCTCACGATTGGCGTGCCACTGATACGGCTGGTTGCACGGTAAGAAGATTCCAGCCTCGTTCATCTATGATTTAGCTCGTGAATGATTATGAGGCTTGTGCTTGGTCGTCAGTTCAGTTGACATTTTCAAGAAATTAAATTTCGTATATCAGACATGGAAACTGTTGCTTCTTCTGTAGCCCGCCGAGCAGGCGATTAGTTTTCCAAAGACTATGGGTGTTGAAAATTAAATTTGCAGAGGGAATAGGCCCAACACTAGCTCCCCTATAAGGCTACAACTACAATGTTGGAAACTGACCTACCTGGACATGGAAATGGGTTCGGTTCAGCTTGATGAAATACTGATATAATCATATAATACATTTCAAGTGCTCTTGAACTAACATTGGCATACTATTAAAATGTTGCATCCATTGCTTGGCACTTGTTGAAGATATCATTTCCTTCTACCAGCATGTTTTATTGCACTAGCATCATGTTTCAAAAGAATAGCTCGTGCGGTTGAACTAGCTACGTCATGGTTTACGATTTTACTTTCTGAGCAAGACCGCCGAATCAGTATACTACATATGGCAACATCATTTTATTGAAGTCACTTGAAAAATTGAACGGTGAATACACGTTACATGATACATTGAGTTGAAATGCCGCTAACGTTTTGTCTCCTTTTTGGGGGGGTTTGGGGCTAGGGGGGAGGAGGTAAATGCAGCAAGTTAAATATTTGTCTTACTTGCAGATTATGTTTAGCTGATGTTGTTTTTTATTTCATGGTCTTCATTCTCCATTCTGTGTTTCAGCCTTCCGTACCAGCAATTTGAAAACCTTCAACTTTGCAGGGATCTCAAACAGCTAAAACCCGCAACAAAGCAGCCAAACAGACAGATGAAGGTATGATTTGCTTTCCTGTAATCCAATGAGCTTTTTTCTTCTGACGTCCGTAAACACCCTACTTGCAGCATTGGCTCATATCATAACTCACTGTCCCCACGCAGACAGCACATAAAAAATAATACGAACAAAGCATTACAGATTTTTATTCTTCTTTTGCTGCAAGTATCCACCAATTTCTTCTGATATACTGTCTGTTGTTTCTTGTTATCAACAGACCATTCATTTGTTGAAGATATGGAATTGGCTAGTCTCATGGGTTCTTTGGGGCTTCCTGTTTCATTCATTACAAGGAAAGAGGTAAGTGCCCAAAACAGCATGTACTGTTCTGCTGCTGGTTAATCTGTATCCTAAGCCCTTACGTGTTACAGAAAAAGAAGACACCTGCCAAGGGTAAGCATCAAGGACGACAAGCATCATATGAAGCGGCAAGTACTCCAATGGATGATAATGTAAGGACGTGCACAAATTCTGAAGAACTGGAACACATTCAGGAGTCGATGGATTGCATGGAGCAAGCAAACTCATGCGTTACATCTAGGGCTGCTGCGGGTTACAGTGAAGTCTACCATGGTGATGTTGACAAGACGCTTGGTGAAGAAAGTGTTAATCAGTGTGAACCAAATGATAACATGAGCAGTCCAGTAAAATCAGGCTCTCCTGTTCAAGAAAATCAAGCTGCGGACAGTTTTCTGCAGTTGAACAAAGTGATGCTGGGGCAAAATTGTGTTGATAATGAATCTATAATGTCATGTGCTGAACTTTGTCATGAAGAAAAATCGTCTGAAAGAGAAGATAAAATATCTGGGGAGACTCCACCCATGTCCCATGATAATAATGATCCATGTCCAGCAGAACCATCGCCTGTTAATAATCATGTTGAAAACTCTGGCTCTGATTTTTACTATGAATGCGGATATTGGCAGGTTCTTTGGGATCAGTTCTATAGTCGGTATTACTATTATAACATCCAGACACAGGAATCTACATGGGATCCCCCTCAAGGATTGGAGGATTTTGTATCATATTGTAGCACATATTCATCTCAAGGGATAGATGAACAAGTATCACAATTGACAAGCACACTTGTGGAAGAACACAATAAAATTAATACAAAGCTTGACAAATCATCTGGAGTCTTATCCTGTGTCAAGCATTATATCTCACAACCTGATGAAGATGCTGTACAATATGGAGCTAACGCGAGCCCATGTGACAATGGAGAAACAACATTTGGTAAGATGTGAATTCCATTTTATGTGATCCGCAAGAGATTTGTTATTTTGCATTGATCCCAGAGGACATTGCTTGTTGTGTTGATACAGTACAAGTCTTGATGCTGACACTTCACAAAATCAACTCAGTTATTAATATCCTTATCCGTGGCATTAATTATTTTTATCTAGAGATTTCTTTCTCATAGCTGTTATATTCTATCCTTACCAATAATTAATAGTTTGTTTAGTGATATCAAGCATTCTTCTCTGGCAGATCAGGCTGGTGACGACAGCCATCTAGATGAGCAGAGGCATGATCTTTACAGTGAAGCACAAAGTTTATCAGACATTCCTGATAAAGAGTCGATATATCCAAGGTGTGCCTGATTATACTAAATGTTGTTTCCTTGCTTCCTTGACATATGTATGGTTTTCATTAACATCTCATCTCTATGTAGTGTGATAGCTACCATCGATGAAGTACAAGATGGTGAAAATATGCAGAATGATAATTCAGTGGCTGAAGTGTTAGAAGTGAACCAGGAAGCTACCACCACCAAAAAGAAAAAGAGAGTAAGGAGATCTCAATCGTGTAAGACCATATTACTCAGTTAGAGCTTCCTAGGAGTTGTTCGTGCAATTTTTTTCACATGATATCGTTGACTGGCAGATTTCTTCTTTTTCTGGGAGGGTGGTGTCAATATGCAGCTTGTTGCTGTACCTACATCTTTTGTACCTTTTCTATTTATGTATATAAGGCAACTAACTATTTATTTCATTCTACAGCTCATTCATGTCAGGACTTGGCTGAAAACATATCCAATGACATCGCCAAGTATTGGAATCAGCGGTACTCGCTTTTCTCCCTTTTTGATAGTGGTATAAAGATGGATGAAGAGGGGTGGTTTTCAGTAACGCCAGAGCCCATTGCAAAGCATCATGCATCTCGTGTTGGTGCGGGCATATTGATTGACTGTTTCACAGGAGTGGGTGGAAATACCATCCAGTTTGCCACAAAGTAAGTCACTGCCATCGTGTTATTATATCTTCTGTTAATGATGATGAACGATATGTTAGCATGAAACCTTCCTTTTCCATAGGTACCTTTTTTCTTGCTTCGCTTGATAATAATGGTCACTGATAACCTTCAGTATAATATGTCTTTTGTGCGTCAAGGGCATACTTGGTCGAGAATTGAATGACAGTAGAAAACGCGTTTGTGCACTCATCTAGTCTATACCGAGGTATTTGTGTCCTGTAAAATGACACATCATATGGAAAGGATGGCTTCTATGTTGCTTTATCAGTATTTAGAGCTATAGCTGACTTTCTTAGCATGCATATGGTTGAAGATGATATGAGGTGGACTTCCAAGTTTCTTCTACAGTACCCAAACTGTAGAGTTCCACGTCTCTGACATCATCTTTTCTTTTTCAGGTGTAAGCATGTTGTTTCTGTTGACATTGACCCACAGAAGATTGATTGTGCACAGCATAATGCAACTGTTTATGGAGTAAATGATCATATAGACTTCATTATAGGAGATTTTATCCATATAGCACCTCATCTGAAGGTATGTATGCCTTATACCTTGAAATTATCATGCCTTTAGGTTTCTGCACATGCCATTCCGTACAGCTGCATATCTTTCATAGCTGCCAGTGAGAACACATTTGTTTGACCATTTTCGTTCACTGTAACTATTAGGTAGGGTACCGATATTTTGCCATTAGAAGTCCAACAAGAGGAAGTTTTTGTTGTAACCGTTTTTGGAATCATATGACATAGCCTCAGTTTCAGTTTATTAGAAAAATGCACCAATAATAAGCATTCAAGTTCAGTCCCAAAACATAATCATAGATGACTTCCATAATGATAACTTCATTCTTAATGTAAACAAGTTTAAAGCATCTACATGCCTAGTTGTTAACCAGACGTTAAGGCGAGATAAATTAGCTAGCAGCAGTGCTAAGAGATGTGACAGAAGGGGCTAAGATAAGGAAGCTTCGCACCACCGCTGAGCTAAAGAAATTACCTTCTTATTGCCATGACACTCTTATCGCTCTACAAGTTGGTCTGTTTGCTTTTGTGAAAAGTTGTTGTGTGCAGGGAGAAACTGTCTTCATGTCACCTCCATGGGGTGGACCGGACTATGCAAAAGTAGATGTGTATGACATCAAAACCATGCTTAAGCCTTGTGATGGGTGAGCTCCTTGGTTCAGAATATTGTTTGTTTCCTTGCTGTGCTCGCATATGTTCACATGCCCTAGTCGAACTCTTCAGGTACCATCTCTTCAAAGTTGCCACGGCGATCGCTTCGAGAGTAGTCATGTTCCTTCCTCGCAACAGTGACCTAGACCAGCTGGCGGACATGTGCTTGTCGATCGATCCTCCATGGGCGGTTGAGGTATGTCCATTTGTTGTGATCTTTGTCATGTTGGCTTGACATCGCCGCAGTGTAGCGATGGCGATGCCTCTAGACCGATGTCATAGTGAGCCCTTCTGTTCTGACAGGTGGAGAAGAATTACCTCAACGGGAAGCTGAAAGCCATAACGGCGTACTTTGACAAACAGGACAGCATAGACGAGAACTGCATTTTTCGTGAACAACACCGATGATACTCCATGCATCTGGAATCCAAGTATTCTGCTGGATGGAAGATTCCGTGCCGGTGTTGGTTACCCCTGGGCAGCAGAGCGCGCGACTGGGGTCAATGGGTGAGTGGTCGATTGGTCGAGACACTTGGTATCGTGGATCTTAATGCCTCTGCTGTGCCGAGCTTTGGACGACGACGATACTGTCATGCTGAAGAAGTCTGTTGATTTGGCTCATTTGCGCCGAGTGCGTATACATTATCTGGATCGTGTAGTTACTTGTATGTGGTTTAGTTTGTAGTTGTACCAGTGCAAAATTGGGTACCCTGAATCATGGGTAGTATTTTCCACTGCATATATCTACATGGTTTCACCATCAACTGCTGATTGTAGTTAGATGACACATGAAGGCTGGGATTATATATTTTTTTATGGAACAAACTGGGTAAAAAAAAGAAAATTCCTTTATAAACATAAATTTTGGGACCATCCATCATCCAAATAAATGCACCACTAATTAGTAACTTCATTATTTCACAAAGGCATTTCAAGGCTTGCTCTCCATGATCTCGCTCTTGTTCCCTACCCTTCATAGCCGCGCCTCCGAACAGGCAATTCTCGGCTCGTTGGAATTCATTTTGACATAGTTTACGAAAAGCAGCTGAAAACATTGTATTTACATTAATAATTTGGAAACACATCCTGCTATTATTCTTCTTTCGACAGTACCAGTATTCCTATTTGATTAAAAAGAGAAGTATCAAATCAGCCAAACATGAATAGGCACTGCAATTGAAGCCTAACACAGGCAACAAACTCCACCAGGTTTCTACAGTACCAGTATTCTTATTCACATATATATACATACTCCTCCATGAGAATGCTGTCCAAAAAAAGGGGCAGACATTCACAAAAAAGGGGCAGCCATACCCATACACAAGAGCCGTTCGTCGGGAGCAACACCATCAAAACGACACGGTTCTCCGCGGGAAACTTCATCAACAATTCCTTCACGTTTGCGCGCTAACCGTTAATATCGCCGGATCCTTGTTCTCAGGGAAGAGGAGTCTTCAGCTACCTTCGTCGACGTCTTCCAGCCTCTGCCCGATGACGTAGCGCTCATCCCTGATCGAATCATGGAGTTTGGCGCACAATAGCTTGGAGATATAGCAGAGCGCACAAGGGCCGAGGGTGCCCAGCCACGCGAAGCGGTAGACTGCTGAGTTCGTGGCGGCAGAGTAGCCGAATCTTGGGAAGACGCCCTTGGCAAGCACATAAGGAATGCACAGAGCAGGGAGCAGCCTCGTGGCGATAGGCATGAATAGTTCTCGGAGGAAAAATCGCAGCCGTACCTTCCCTGAACGAGAACCCGCAGCGAACCGAACGATCTTTGGACTCCACCTTTCATCAATGAAATAGGCAAGGAAAGGTGCGTTCTCCCTTTAGTCATGTAGGCAAATGCATCTCTAGAGGCACCAATACTAGTTATTACGACGCCAAATCCAACAACAAAAGCAGGCAGATCTAAGAGAAAACATCATCAACAAGTAAGCCAAACATGATAAAAAGAAAATATTTGCTTTGTTTACAGCCAGCAGGTCTAACAGTGAAATAACCATCTCTGAACAATCATTACCTTGGATTTCAATCCACCTGCTACTGGCAGCCGGGTGATGGCAAACAAGGCACGCCCAATTGATACTGGAAAAATAAGCACAGCCGAATAGAATATCACAGCAGTCAACCATGCAAGCACCACATTAGTGGCAACCGAATACCGAGTTATCTTCTTCACTAGCCACACAGTATAATTTGGCATATAAGTTTCGTCAATGAGAATCCTCAGAAGAAGAACACGAGAAAGTGAACCGCCAACTTTTCGAGGTGCTTGCCAAAATGATAAGCTCTCAGCAGGCCAACTGGAGTAGCAACGATCACACACATTAAAATAAGGTGTTGACTTGCCAATACATCAGATGAAACTAAATTGAATGCTTACGTGATATTTAATGGGAACAACTCCGGTGCAAAACGATCAGCAATTTCAACAGGAACAAAAATAACCGCGGCCATATAGAGAATGCCATGCAGAAGATGATGAGGCTTCTTGACATAAAATTTGTAGAATGGTTCGTCAATGTTAATATCATAGTCGAAAGTGGGAATGGCAACTCCTGGCCTGAATATCTACTCATAACAAAATACAACACCCATTATACCCCTGAATCATATACTCCATATACTATTGACATGATGAGGGCACATATATAGTATGACAAATACCTTGTGAAGAAGTGTGGACCATAAGCCGTGTAGATACAAAAATTCGAATCCAATAAGACAATGAAGAGCAGTTGAAGCAAAAGATGAAGCAAACATAAGTTCCAACCTTTGAGACATTGTTGCACCGTACATTTTTGAAGTGCAGATATCAAGCGACCAGCCAAAGAAGAGCGGGTATATTATAAGTCCGTGCAGGGTATTAAGACAAAAACTGGCAACACTGGTAAAACATGTGATCCCTGTGAGGAATATACCAGACAGACTTCTAATGAAAGCTGCGATCACAAGGCGCTTCCCCCTCAAGTATTGGCCAAAAATGTACAGCCCAGCATAAATTACACCCACAGAAATGATAAACCCGTATCCAATTAGAAGGACAGAAGCTGTCGAAGTGTAGGAGTTGCAAGAATCGGAACACAATATGCACCATAGGTCGATCCTTCCCAAAGAGAATGGGAGAAACACCAAATCACAAGCAAGGGCCAGGTCGAACATCACCACCTAGTTAGACAAGAATACTATTACAACTTCTGCAAACAAGTAGAAAACCAATCATACGAAATTTGATGTGTTCATTCGTATTATTTTATATAACATGGCACAGTAGTTTTCTCATGTGACCTTAATTTTAGTTTTGCTACTATTTCATCTAATTATCTGGACACCTCTAGGATGATAAACTTTGAACTGGAGCCATACTGAACCGTAACCAACTCTGGACAATCAAGAAACCATGACAATGTGTGCTAAATGCTGCTCCAATCCCCAAAACAGAAGGGCATTAATTGGTGCTTTACTACAATATAGGAACCTACAATGATCTTATCATTCGCCATAGCATAAAAAAGGCAGCAGACAGAGGACATTGGTTGAGAAGCACCGAGCATACCACCAAGAACGCTTCAACGGCAAATAGCGCAAGGATTTGCGAGCCATCAAATCCTCCAAACCCCTGACGCCGAGCTTCCAGGCGTGCAACCCAGTGGGAAAATGGAGCTACAGCAAACGGCACATACTCATGTGCAAATGCAACCCAGAGCGCGAACAAACCGAGGACGGAGCGAGGCGGTAGAGAGGTGGAGTGAGAGGAGATAGTGTGCTTGATCAAAGGACGTAGCAAGCGCGAGGCGCCATGACCAGAGGGTCCCGATGTGAATGGTGAACTCCGGCACGACGCAGACAGCGAAGATGAGTGGGAGCAGCAGACCAGTGAGCCTGTCCGGCAAGCCCACTATGAACTCAGAAATGGGCAGCCTCGCAGGTGCGTCCGTGGCGTACAAAAGTCGGGTGGAGATGCCGTGGTTGCACGCCTGAAATGGTTTGAAACGATGGAGTGCATCAACTTTAGCAACACATCAAAATGTAACACAAAAAGGATTAAGCACAAAACACACCAACAATATGACAAGAACATACTAATCACATCACAAAGAGGGGGGGGGGGGGGGGGCACGCAGTATGAGGGGTTGAAATTAGTTGTAAACAAGATGTGTCTACTAAACAAAACTGAAAGAAAGGAAACTAAGCGCGCTCCAAGCACCGCGGCAGGGTGAAGGGGATCGATCATTCGCGGCGGATATGATGCCGATAACTCGTTACATTGCAACAATATGGCAAGAATGTACTGTTAATCACACTGCAAAAGGGGTACATTTTTCACTTCGCTGAGGAATCACATCACATAGACATAGACATAGACATGTAGTGATAATAAATGACTGAAATTAGCAGCGAGAGGGGGGGAAACCCTAGGCGGAGTAGGATGCACGAGGTGGTACCTCGCAGCGGGGTTTTCCGCGGGTGGCGATCCACCGGAGCTGGCAGTCGTCGTGGACGAACCTGATGCTGCTGCGGCAGGCGCAGGGGCGGCGCAGGGGGCGGCCCGGCCCGGCGGGGAGGCGGCAGATGCGGCACAGCTGCTCCTCCGCATCCTCCTCTCCTTGGCCTATATTTTTGTGAAACAATAAGATTTTTAATCAAAGTTCTACCAATGCCTATATTTTTATGAAACAATAAGATTTAAATGTCGAAGCAAAAAATTGCACCTTGAACATCCAAATATTTGTTGCAAAAAAATAATTTAAAAGTATTCGCTGATGACTGATGATATACACATTAGAAGCCGAAAAATGAAAGAAAGCAGAATAAAATAGTTGAAATAAAGGTAAATAATTCAACAAAATAAATAGAACTGAAAAGGGGCTCAAAAAAGCAAAAGAGAAATGGTAAGGGGATTAGAAGCAGAAAAACGGAAGAACAACAATAATGGCACGGATTCTTCTTGGGCCGGCGAGCCTAGCTAGACGAAGAGCAAGAGCGGCCCAACATCTCCCGTTCTGCCGCTTCTCCTACACGATCTCTCACTCGCTCTCGCCGCGCTGATCTCTAAAAAAAAAACTCACTATCGCCGCGCTATAGACGACGGGAAGGCCGATCAATGGTGGTCGCCGACGCCACCGGAGGCGAGGAAGGGGCGAGGATCTCCCCGAAGGGAGGCCAAGGAGAGGAGGATGCGGAGGAGCAGCTGTGCCGCATCTGCCGCCTCCCCGCCGAGGCGGAGCGGCCCCTGCGGAGCCCATGCGCCTGCCGCGGCAGCATCAGGTTCGTCCACGACGAATGCCAGCTCCGGTGGATCTCCGCCCGCGGAAAACCCCTATGCGAGGTATCTCTCTCTCTCTCTCGGTCCCTCCGACCTAGGGTTTCCCCTCCATGTGCCGTATGTAGGTGTGTGTACTGGTAATTTCAGTCACATCTACCACATGGATGGTGTGATGTCAAGCTGGATCCTGTGATTCCTTAGTGGAGTGCAAAATTTACCATCTTGTAATGTGATCAAATACTCAAATATCAATGCATTCCTGTCATGCTGTTTGCAATGCGGATCGACTTCCTGAAAAGGAGATCAGTGAAAAATGTCCCCTTGTGGAGTATATTTAATTAACACGTTCTTGCCAAATGCCAATACTGTTGGAATGTAGTACTATAGTATGTTCTTATCACAATGTTGATGTGGTTGCGATCAATTCTTTTTCATATGTCATTTTGATATGATCTAGTCTGATGCTAACATTGACTTACGCACTCGGTCATGTTGAACCATTTCAGGTATGCAACCGCGGCATCACCACCCGGCTTCTCTACGCCGCGGACGCCCCCGCGAGGCTGCCTGTTTCTGAGTTCATCGTGGGGGCGTCCGACAAGCTCACGGGTCTGCTGCTGCTGCTCGTCTTCGTCGTATGCGTTGTGCCGGAGTTTTCCATTCACCTCGCCGCCCTCTGGGCTTGGCACCTCGCGCTCGCCAGATCCTTTGCTCAAGCGCGCTGTTTGCTCTCCCTCCGCCTTTCTACCGCCTCCGCCATCGCTCTATTTGCGCTCTGCGTTGCATTCGCGCGCCGGTTTGCTCCATTTGCTGTAGCTCCATTTGCACGATGGGTTGCGCGCCTAGAAACTCGGCGTCAGGGGTTTCGAGGATTTGATGGCTTGCAAGTCCTTGCGCTACTTGCCGTTGAAGCATTCTTGATGGTATGCTCTGTTAGCAATAATCTTGTTCAGGTTAATCAGTTAGTTTCTATCTAAGTTGATCAGTCCCCAACATGCTCTGCTTCTCAACCAATGTTCTCTGTGTGTGCTACTTCTAATAAGATCATTAGGTTCTTATATTTGAAGTAAAGCACTAATTAATGTCCTTCTAATTTGATATTCGTTGTTATATACAATATATGATATGAATGACCACCTCACATTTCTTATGCTTACCTTTTGTACTTATTTCCAGAAAATTATAACAATATGCTTCTCTAATCAGGTGGTAATATTTGACATGGCTCTTGCTTGTATTTTGGTTTTTCTCCCATTCTCGCTGGGAAGGATAATCCACTGGTGCATATCGTGTTCCATTTTTTCCAATGTGGGTGAAGTCAACTCCTACACTTCAACAGGCTCTGCCCTTCTAATTGGATATGGACTTATCATTTCTGTGGGTGTCACTTTTCCTGGGCTGAACACTCTCTGGCAATACTTTAGGGGGGAGCGCCTTATGATTGCAATTTTCATTAGACGGCTCCATGCTAGATTCCTCAGAGAGACTGCAGGTTTCACCACTCTTGCAAGTATTCTCCTGAGCGCATTTATAATGTACCCGTTGTTCTTTGGCTGGTTGCTTGATATCTTCACTTCAAAAATGTTTGGTGCAACAATGTCTCAAAGGCTGGAACTCCTGTTTGCTCCATCTTTTGCTTCAGCTTCTCTTCATTGTTTTATTGGACACATATTTTTGAATCTACGTCTCTGGTTGTCCGTAACTCTTCACAAGGTATTTATCATATTTTTATCTATATGACCTCGTGATGTTACTAGTATTATACTCCCTCCGTTCCTAAATATAAGTCTTTCTAGAGATTCCAACAAATGACTACATATGGAGCAAAATGAGTGAATCTACACTCTAAAATATGTCTACATACATACGTATGTTGTAGTCCATTTGAAATGTCTAAAAAGACTTATATTTAGGAACGGAGGAAGTAGTATATATGCAGTATATACTAGCTAGTTCATGGGTACAATCAGTGTTGTAATTTGTTTATCTTGTGGCTAGATATTGAGGCTGGGTGCCTGTCCCTGCTGCCACATCCACCGTAACCATATTCAGGAACCATTCCACAAATTTTATTTTAAGCGTGCTCTTCTGTATGACGTTATCTTTATGGCCGTAGTAATTTTTGTTCCTGTTCAAATTGCTGGCCAATTGGCACCGGAGCTGTTCCCGTTAGATATCAAGTAAGTTGTATTCGTTTTTTGTTTCATCTGATGTGTACTGTCCGGGTTTTTTTAAGAACATGCACTTTAGTTTTAATGTCTGTGGTTCGTGGCTATTAATTTCAGTTGTGCTGCTGAAGGCTTATCATTATGGCAAGCGCCACGAAACTATGCCAATTCAATTTCTCGTGTTTTCATTGTGTGGTTTCTCCTTAAGGGCACTTCTACAGTCACATACCTTGAGTCGCTAGTGAAGAAGGTAACTCGGTATTCGTATGCCACTAATGTGGTGCTTACATGGTCGACTGTTGCGATATACAGTTCAGCTGTGCTCATTTTTCCAATCTCAATTGGGCGTGCCTTGTTGCTTGCCATCACCCGGATGCCAGTAGCAAGTGGATTGGAATCCAATGGTAATAATGATTATTCAGAGATGGTTGTCGGACTTCCTTCGTAAGCAAATCGAGTATTTTTTATCAAGTTTTGGCTTAATTAATTGTCGATATTCCCTCTTAGATCTGCTTGCTTTGGTTGTTGGGATTGGCATCATATTAACTATTATTGCTGCCACTAGAGATTCAATTGCCTACATGACTTGTGGGAGACCACGCCATCTAGCTTTGAAGTACTCAATGATTGTGTTCTTATGGGTGAGCTACTTAACTTGCGGTGGTTTTCTTTCTATTTTCTCTATTCTGTGCTGAAGTTAAATAACTTAAAAGCTGTTTTCTCTCAGTTTATCGTCATTCCATTCCTGAATGGGTTGCTGGTTGATTTATTTCTAATATCACCATTCGTTGGGCCTGCTGACGACGTTTCATTATCCTACACTTGGGCCCTTGGGTTTCTATTTATGAGAATCTGGCTAAAGCTGGTGAGTTGCAACTTCTCTTGCTGCTTTCTGTTCTCTTAAATTTATACTATATCCCTCATGTATGTACCAAATTCAACATATCTAGTTCGGAATGATTTGCTACATGGCACTCAAACTATTCGGTTAGTCATGCCTCATTTCATATTGTTAGGTTAGTCAGGTCACATTTCTAAAGTTCAGCTTTCTTCTTTATTCCCATTATCAACTCATATAATCCATCTATTTCCTTGTCTCCTATGGGACGCCAAGCATTTGCATAATTATCATTGTTTCTGTTTGCCAAAGTTTTTGGGTAGCATGCAGCCAATTCCCAAACTATTCTAATTAGCTTATACTTAGATCAACAATAGCAAACATATTTAACTCACCGGATTTTTGTCTTGAAGGTTCAGCAGATAAGGGCCAGACCCGTCCTTGCCTATATCATTGATGAAAGGTGGGTTCCGACGATTGTTCGGTGGAAGGCCGATTGTCTTTCTTGGGAGATATCAATGTTCTGGTTCTTACAAGAAATCTTCCTGCCTATTGCCATGAGGCTACTCGTTGCTCTAGGCGTGCCTTATGTGCTCGCCAAGGGTGTCTTCCCAAGATTTGGCTACTCCGCTGCTGTGAACGCGGCAGTCTATCGCTTCGCATGGCTGGGCAGCCTCGGCTCCTGTGAGCTCTGCTATCTCTTGAAGGTGTTGTGTTTCAAACTCCATGATTCGATCAGGGATGAGCGCTACGTCATCGGGAAGAGGTTGGAAGATGTCCCCCACGATAGCTGAAGGCCCGACTCTTCCCGGAGAAGTCTATTTCCAATAGTTTTGTACGGACATGGATATGGTGATAGTAATAATTAATTTAGACATTAATAAAATAATGGATTTACTAATTAGTGGTGCATTTGTTTGGATGGATGATCTTGAAATTGGAAGTTATTGATTGCCACTGTTTCAAGGCAATTTTCTGCCTCTTATGCTCACTTTGTTCCGTAACCATTCTTGTCTGGCTTCGCGGACCGTTATCCTTATCAAGGCAAATAGTTTTCTGGGTAGTCATCATATGATCAAATAAATTGTCCATGTAAACATGAACAGTAGGAAATTTTCATTGGGTCATCAGAATTTGCACCATGTCTGTCTGAATGTCTCCGTACAAACTGCACCATATACTCTTGAACTGCCTCAGCTGTCAGCATGCACTACGAAATACTCCCTTCGCCCCAAAATAAGTGTTTTGACCTTAGTACAACTTTGCACTAGAGTTAGTACAAAGTTGAGACACTTATTTTGGGATGGAGGGAGTATATTCCTTTTGAACACAAATAAAGCACCTATCTATTCATATTACTTTTAGAAAGTGTGGCTATCATTATAGAAAAAGCAGGGAAGGTTGTCCTAACAAAACATTAACTAGCAAATGATTTGGTTGAATTTTTGGTTGCTCATGAGTTGTCCAACATTAGCGAAGAAAATCAACTAGAGTTGGCAAAAGAGTTACATGACAAAATGTTGGCAATCATCCGAACAAATACCAAGTTTTCGGTTATTGCCAAAAATCATGTAAGGCACATTTTGTCACAGTCCAAACATACCAGAGTGACGACAAAACACACACACACAACAAGAAATTTCCTTGTTAGAATTTGTGACATCTTGCCACAAAAGTTTTGCCTGGAATGGGCAAACTTGATGCCTAGCTCCAAGATAAACTTGCCTAAACTCGGAGAAATTTCAGGCTTATTTGCTGAAGCATAGGCTAGTGTGCCGAAACAAACATGACTTTATGTATGCCTTTTGACAATGAGAAAACATATATATGGTACTGAAAAATCTCGACAGAATCTGCAAGGCATTGCAAAAATTAAAGCGACCAGCAATTAATGTTTCTAGCAAAAAAAATGGTTGCTTGGTTGTCTTGAATGTTGGACAACTCATGAGCAACAAGATGGTCTAGGTTGTCTTGAATGTTGGACAACTCATGACCAACTCATGAGAAACGAGATGGTCTTGGTTGTCTTGAATGTTGGACAACTCATGCGCAGCCAAAAATTAAAGCGGCCACCATTCGTTTCTCCTCGGCCTATAGAATGCAGCCAGCAGTCGACAGAAAAAAAGGGGAAGAAATTTACAAACATCAGTTCAGTAAAACAGAAAAGGAACAACGCCGTCGAATTGACCGACCGATACAACCTCGGTAACTTCCACATGGGAAACTGCATCCACATCTACAAGTTTCACCATAAATTTATATGCCTAGCATCATCTCAATAACGTGGCCTATGTGTATTCCTATGTATGCACGCTATACATATATAACCATGTTATATATAAGTATAACTGTTAATATACCCAGATCCCTGTTCCTGTGAACTACTGAAAACAGAGTTCCCTGCCTTCACCTACCGTCGGCGATGTCTTCCAACCTTTGTCCGATGACAATACGCTCATCCACGACATAATTATAGAGATCAAGGACGTAGAAATCCCAGAACTGCTCCACGAAATCGCTGAGCGCGCGGAAGCCCCTGTCGAATCTCTGGAAGACGCCCCTGGCACATATATTAGAAAAAAAAATTGGTTTCTGTCATGCAAACCATAATTTAGAAGAAGACACATATCTTGGAATTGAAGAGACACATGACAAAATCCTAAAACTACCGCGTATCCGGTAACCATCGGAATCAAAGTCCCCGTAAATCAACAGCCAACACTGAACTTAGAAGAAAGTGAAAATTAGAGTAAATCAGAAAATGAAACAAGACTACAGGGCTTACGTACCCAGTAGTATGAAGAACCCCGGTGAAAGTCACACCCAGTGAGAAGATAAACCCGTATCCAATGAGGAGGATAGGAGGTGTTGAAGTAAAGGAGTCGACTTCACCTATGCACAACAGGATCATCCTTCCAAGTGTGACAGGGATAAATGCCAATGTACAGGCCAGAACCATGTCAACCGATGCCACCTGATTAGATAGGCATGTGTTAGAAGTTTGTAGAGACATGTAAAATGACAAGCAGAACAAAAAAAATGAAAAGCATCCATTCCAAAAGCATGGAGCTAAGCCAAAACCTTGTAAAAGCCCAGTTAGGATTAGCAGCCTAAAAAATACTGCATTAACACAATGGGAAAGCACCAAAAGGGAATGAGTATCATCTTACTTATACAACAACTCATACAAGTTTCTTCAATATGGACGCCATTTACATTTGGCAATCTCTAGCTAGCCATAACCTGGAACCTTAAACCAACCAATGTGGGGAACCACGGCATCAAGATGTGCTAAATGCTAGTAGTGGAGAACACAAGCACATTAATATAAGTATCAGCAGATATACTACAGCACTGGTTGAAGAGCATACCAAGAAGGAGAACTGAAGGAGGCGCAGCGCGAGGACCTGGCAGCGGCCCCGGCGTCCTCCGTATTTTGCGCGGAGCGCGTTTTCCGCCGAGAGCACGAGCTGAGAGAGCGCGGCGGGTCGGCAGGAGCAGACGGTGAGCAGACGGAAGGCCTCGGCGCGGCTGCCGGCGAGCGCGAGGCGCCATAGGTAGAGGCCGGTGAGCGTCCAGACGATCTTGGCCGTCAGCACGAGGCACAGCGGCAGTACGATGAGGCTCGCAAGCCTTGCCAGGGCCGGGGCATCCGCGCCGTAGATGGGGCGGATGGAGATCTCGTGTCCGCATACCTGATCAATCAACCAAGCGCATCATCACTTCATCCGGCATTGCACAGCTAAGAAAATGTTATGAGATGTTCAGATCAGCCTAGCGACTGCCGGCGTAGTCGGTGTGAAATGTTCAGACAACGCATCACCAACGTGAACATTTTGCGCCGGAATCGGACACGTGTGCAGAGGAACTGAGCGCCAGCACGGTGGCGAGACGGATCTGCCGGTCAGCGAGCGACGGGCGGCGAGGGGACGGGCCAAATTCATGGCGCCCCGCGGCAGGGCATGATCTGCTGGGAGAGGCGGATGGAAACCCTTGGCGGGGGAGGAGGAGAGGATGATAGTACCTCGCAGTGGCACTGGCTGGTGGCAGCGAGCCAGCGGAGCTGGCAGTCGTCGTGGACGAAGCGGATGCTGCCGCGGCAGGCGCAGGGGTGGCGCAGCGGGCGCCCCGGCTCGGCGGGGTGGCGGCAGATGCGGCACTCCTGCTCCTCGGCCCCGGAGCCTTCCGCCGCCGTCCGCCACGCAGCGGACGCGGCGGCACCCATCCGTAGAGCTTGGAGAATGGAGAATGGCGACGGAGAGCGAGACGGAGGAGTGGGGTTTTTGGTTGGCGGACAGGGGAACGAGGAAGACGCGGCTTCCCTCCAAATCCAAAGAAAAATAAGAAAGAAAAGAGAGGAGGACGCGGCTTTTGCCTGCTCGGTCCCTCTCCATCCGTGCTCCCTCAAGTTCAACGGCTGGGATTAATCCCCATCATCCCTACCTTTTGGTAGTGCTTAGGCTAGCCATAATGGTGGTATCTTAATTAGTTGGTATTCCCTCCGTTTTTATTTACTCTGCATATTAAGTTGACTGAAGTCAAACTTTCTAAAGTTTGACCAAGTTTATAGAAAAGATTATAAATATTTACCATTACAAATCTAGTGATATTGATTTTTTATTATATATGCCAATATTTTTGTCTATAAATTTGGTCAAAGTTTACAAAGCTTGACTTTGACCAAAGCTAATACGCGAACTAAATAAAAACGGAGGGAGTATCATACACTCAGGAACAACAAACATGCCGATGTCGCAGAGAATTAAAGAAGAGAGGGGTTAGAGTACATATGTAGATACAATATCATAATAAATGATATGCTATTTTGTGCCATGCATGGCGATTAATATGACGCTACTTTATGACACAATGCACTAAGAAGGTAGTATCACACACTAGTATTATATGCATGATACTAGTATATGATACTTTCCATTATGAGTAGCCTTAGAGTCAACCTTGACGGTAAAGTTTGAGTAAATGGCATAAAGCCATCACATTTAGGGCCAAGGTTTCAGTTTACCATCATTATTATTTTTTTTCAAAGGACAATTCCATTTCAACAGTGTTTAGTGGCAATGGCAACATTAACACATCGACGGTCTCTAACATGGGAACCAGATCGTCTGACATAAACAGAGCTATTGCCGAGGAACGCCGTTCATCAGACATCCGACCACACACTAGCTATGAGCACCAACCATCGACCCTTTCGCTCGAGTGGAAACGAAAACAAGCGGGCCCAGCTCCGTTCGTCGGCCACTCAACTCTCGTCTCGCCTCATTGAAAAAAAACACTCTCCTCACATTAGGGGACCTGGCATTTTCTGGGACCACAAGTTTTAGATTCTTATTTGAACAGGTGTGATATGTTCAATCTACACTGCTGCTCTAAGGAGCGTACTGAAAGTGTGATATGTTCAATCTACACTATTGCTCTAAGGAGCGTACTCAAAATGTTGCCTTTCCTAGAGGGATTGATAAATTGAAGGCCCTTCAGACACTAGGTGATGTCAATGTTTCTCATTGCAGTGGAAAGATCACTCTTAAAGAGCTCGGAGAGCTTACTCGCCTGCGTAAGCTTAAAGTGGCTGGTATTAGCCTCGAAAACAGCAAACAGTTGTGGTATGTCATTGCTGGTCACAATCAACCACCCTCTCCGGTCGGAAATAAATGTCGTGTCGTGGTTTTAGTTCAACACTTATTCCTGATCGGTGGGAGTACAATCTTTGTCAGTTAAAACAGAGGATTCGAGCAGTTGCATAGATGGTTGTTTGGGTGAGGGTTTGTTGCCACCAAGCAGCCTTGAGAGCCTCACCGTGCAAGGTTGGCTAGCCAATGCAACAGAATGGATCCATGAGCTTCAAAATCTCTCCAAGTTGGTACTAGCATATAGCAAACTGAAGCAAGATGATGCCATACTACCCCTTCTGTTTCTTCCGAACCTTACAGTTCTACGCCTGAGGTATGATTCACTTGAGGGGAGACATCTCCATTTCTAGAGCTCTCATTTCTCGAGCCTCGTGGTGCTGGAGCTGAGTTGCTTACATGCATCAGTGTTGGAAATTGACTGCATTCTCGAGGCTGGTAGCAGAGCATATGAAGCACGTCAGAGTGAATGTTCAGTGACTAAACTCGCTTCTCTCTATATGTGTCCCAGCATGTTTGCTCTACTATTCTACCACGCATACAGTGAGGATTGTGCCTCAGGTGGTGACTCCTAGGGTCACAAAAGTCTGGTACCGCAAATACCGCAATGCTTGTATTTTTTCAAACAGTTGTGAAATATTGTTGGCTATACTCTCTTTCTGTATCTGGTGTGTGTACTTGCTCCTCTATTATACCATATACATACAGTGAGGATTGTGCGTCTTTTCTCCGGTCCAATTTCATAAGGCCAGTGCTACGCATCATCCGGTTGACAGGAGTCAAATTCTAAACCGCCTAGCTAGCCGTTCGATGAGAGGCGCGCAGCCGTTTGATTTAAGCCAGCTAGACCACGTGCATCCTTCCCCTTTCCAAGCCTGAAATTGACTCGGTCGTCCGTCGCTCGTCGTCAACAACCTGGTCCTCCCCTCCTCCCGTGTAAGTACCTGCACCGGCCATGCACCACGGGTCAAATCCCCCACAGCAAAAACAGCCCGTTGCATTGCAGTTTCCGTCGCCGGCAAGATCAGGAAGTCGTGGCGCCACACGAGTAGCATTGCAGCTCCGCCGCCGGTGAGATCCGCGCATTGCAGCTGCGCCCACGTTGCATTGCAGCTCCGCCGCCGGCGGGCAGCACTGAGTTTTCAGCACAGCACCATTGCAGCCCGGCGCATAGCTCCAAGCCTCCAACACAGTACCGACGACGTCCGGTGAGCTTCATTGGAACCGGAACGAGCTCCAACACAGCATCGACACTCCGGCGAAGCTCCATTGCAACTCCGGCCAAGCTCCATAGCAGCACCGACGGAGCTCCAACGCAGCATCGACGCTCCGGCGAAGCTCCATTACAACTCCGGCCGAGCTCCATTGCGGCCCCGGCGGAGCTCCGACGACTCCGGCGAAGCTCCGTTGAAACTCCGACCGAGCTCCGTTGCACTGCAGTTCCGACGTCCACCGGCATGTTGCACTGCAGCTCCACCGGCCGGCATGCAGCGCCACGCCCGCTGCACTGAGCTCCGCCACCGGCGGGCAGCACGATGCATGTTGCACTGAAGCTACCTCCCGCCCACCGGCGAATTGCACTGCAGCTCCGTCGCCCACCGAGAGCTACGAGGACGCGACACGCGCGCTCCACGGAACCATCCACTGCCGCTGACGAGATCCACGGGTTGCAGCGCTCCTCTCCGCAACACCGGCGGCGCTGCATCAACACGCTCGGCAACACCAACCTGTTGGGGATCGTAGCATAATTTTAAAATTTTCCTACGCTCACCAAGATCCATCTATGGAGTATACTAGCAACGAGGGAAAAGGAGTGCATCTACATACCCTTGTAGATCGCGAGCGGAAGCGTTCCAATGAACGGGGTTGATGGAGTCGTACTCGCCGTGATCCAAATCACCGATGACCGAGTGCCGAACGGACGGCACCTCCGCGTTCAACACACGTACGGTGCAGCGACGTTCTCCTCCTTCTTGATCCAGCAAGGGGGAAGGAGAGGTTGATGGAGATCCAGCAGCACGACGGCGTGGTGGTGGATGTAGCGGGGTCTCGGCAGGGCTTCGCCGAGCTTCTGCGAGAGGGAGAGGTGTTGCAGGGAAGGAGGGAGGCGCCCAAGGCTGTTGTACTACTGCCCTCCCTCCCCCCCCCCCTTTATATAGGCCCCCTGGGAGGGGGGGCGCCGGCCAAGACCCATCTGGAGGGGGGGCGGCGGCCAGGGGGGAGACTTGCCCCCCAAGGCAAGTGGGCCCCCCCCCCCCACCCTAGGGTTTCCAACCCTAGGCGCAGGGGGGAGGCCCATGGGGGACGCCCCAGCCCACTAAGGGCTGGTTCCCTTCCCACTTCAGCCCATGGGGCCCTCCGGGATAGGTGGCCCCACCCGATGGACCCCCGGGACCCTTCCGGTGGTCCCGGTACAATACCGGTGACCCCCGAAACTTTCCCGGTGGCCGAAACTTGACTTCCTATATATAATTCTCACCTCCGGACCATTCCGGAACTCCTCGTGACGTCCGGGATCTCATCCGGGACTCCGAACAACTTTCGGGTTTCCGCATACTCATATCTCTACAGCCCTAGCGTCACCGAACCTTAAGTGTGTAGACCCTACGGGTTCGGGAGACATGCAGACATGACCGAGACGCCTCTCCGGTCAATAACCAACAGCGGGATCTGGATACCCATGTTGGCTCCCACATGTTCCACGATGATCTCATCGGATGAACCACGATGTCGAGGATTCAATCAATCACGTATACATTTCCCTTTATCAATCGGTATGTTACTTGCCCGAGATTCGATCGTCGGTATCCCAATACCTTGTTCAATCTCGTTACCGGCAAGTCTCTTTACTCGTACCAGAATGCATGATCCCGTGACTAACTCCTTAGTCACATTGAGCTCATTATGATGATGCATTACCGAGTGGGCCCAGAGATACCTCTCCGTCATACGGAGTGACAAATCCCAGTCTCGATCCGTGCCAACCCAACAGACACTTTCGGAGATACCCGTAGTGTACCTTTATAGTCACCCAGTTACGTTGTGACGTTTGGCACACCCAAAGTACTCCTACGGTATGCGGGAGTTGCACGATCTCATGGTCTAAGGAGAAGATACTTGACATTGGAAAAGCTCTAGCAAACGAACTACACGATCTTTGAGCTATGCTTAGGATTGGGTCTTGTCCATCACATCATTCTCCTAATGATGTGATCCCGTTATCAATGGCATCCAATGTCCATAGTCAGGAAACCATGACTATCTGTTGATCAACGAGCTAGTCAATTAGAGGCTTACTAGGGACATGTTGTGGTCTATGTATTCACACATGTATTATGATTTCCGGATAACACAATTATAGCATGAACAATAGACAATTATCATGAACAAAGAAATATAATAATAACCATTTATTATTGCCTCTAGGGCATATTTCCAACAGTCTCCCACTTGCACTAGAGTCAATAATCTAGTTACATTGTGATGAATCGAACACCCATTGCGTCCTGGTGTTGATCATGTTTTGCTCTAGGGAGAGGTTTAGTCAACGGATCTGCTACATTCAGGTCCGTATGTACTTTACAAATATCTATGTCTCCATTTTGAACACTTTCACGAATGGAGTTGAAGCGACGCTTGATATGCTTGGTCTTCCTGTGAAACCTGGGCTCCTTGGCAAGGGCAATAGCTCCAGTGTTGTCACAGAAGAGAGTCATCGAGCCCGATGCATTGGGAATCACCCCTAGGTCGGTAATGAACTCTTTCATCCAGACTGCTTCCTGTGCTGCCTCCGAGGCTGCCATCTACTCCGCTTCACATGTAGATCTCGCCACGACGCTTTGCTTGCAACTGCACCAGCTTACTGCTCCTCCATTCAAAATATACACGTATCCGGTTTGTGACTTCGAGTCATCCAGATCTGCGTCGAAGCTAGCGTCGACGTAACCCTTTACGACGAGCTCTTCGTCACCTCCATAAACGAGAAACATATCCTTAGTCCTCTTCAGGTACTTCAGGATATTCTTGACCGCTTCCAGTGTTCCATGCCGGGATTACTTTGGTACCTTCCTACCAAACTTACGGCAAGGTTTACATTAGGTCTGGTACACAGCATGGCATACATAATAGACCCTATGGCCGAGGCATAGGGGATGACACTCATCTTTTCTCTATCTTCTGCCGTGGTCGGGCATTGAGCCGTGCTCAATTGCACACCTTGCAATACAGGCAAGAACCCCTTCTTGGACTGATCCATATTGAACTTCTTCAATATCTTGTCAAGGTACGTACTCTATGAAATACCAATGAGGCGTCTTGATCTATCTCTATAGATCTTGATGCCTAATGTATAAGCAGCTTCTCCAAGGTCCTTCATTGAAAAACACTTATTCAAATAGGCCTTTATACTTTCCAAGAATTCTATATCATTTCCCATCAATAGTATGTCATCCACATACAACAAGAGAAATGCTACAGAGCTCCCACTCACTTTCTTGTAAACACAGGCTTCTCCATAAGTCTGTGTAAACCCAAACGCTTTGATCATCTCATCAAAGCGAATGTTCCAACTCCGAGATGCTTGCACCAGCCCATAGATTGAGCGCTGGAGCTTGCATACTTTGTTAGCATTCTTAGGATCGACAAAACCTTCCGGTTGCATCATATACAATTCTTCCTTAAGGAAGCCGTTAAGGAATGCCGTTTTGACGTCCATCTGCCATATCTCATAATCATAGTATGCGGCAATTGCTAACATGATTCGGACGGACTTCAGCTTCGCTACGGGTGAGAAAGTCTCATCGTAGTCAACCCCTTGAACTTGTCGATAACCCTTAGCGACAAGTCGAGCCTTATAGATGGTCACATTACCATCCGCGTCTGTCTTCTTCTTAAAGATCCATTTATTTTCTATGGCTCGCCGATCATCGGGCAAGTCAGTCAAAGTCCATACTTCGTTTTCATACATGGATCCTATCTCGGATTTCATGGCTTCTAGCCATTTGTCGGAATCCAGGCCCGCCATCGCTTCTTCATAGTTCGAAGGTTCACCTTTGTCTAACAACATGATTTCCAGGACAGGGTTGCCGTACCACTCTGGTGTGGAACGTGTCCTTGTGGACCTACGAAGTTCAGCAGTAACTTGATCCGTAGCTTCATGATCATCATCATTAACTTCCTCCCCAGTCGGTGTAGGCACCACAGGAACATCTTCCCGCGTTGCGCTACTTTCCGGTTCGGAATGGGTGACTATCACCTCATCAAGTTCCGCTTTCCTCCCACTCAATTCTTTCGAGAGAAACTCTTTCTCCAGAAAGGACCCGTTCTTGGCAACGAAGATCTTGCCTTCGGATCTGAGGTAGAAGGTATACCCAATAGTTTCCTTAGGGTATCCTATGAAGACGCATTTTTCTGACTTGGGTTCGAGCTTTTTAGGTTGAAGTTTCTTGACATAAGCATCGCACCCCCAAACTTTTAGAAACGACAGCTTAGGTTTCTTCCCAAACCATAATTCATACGGTGTCGTCTCAACAGATTTCGACGGAGCCCTATTTAAAGTGAATGCGGTAGTCTCTAAAGCATAGCCCCAAAATGAGAGCGGTAAATCGGTAAGAGACATCATAGATCGCACCATATCCAATAGAGTGCGATTACGACGTTCGGACACACCGTTTCGCTGAGGTGTTCCAGGCGGCGTGAGTTGTGAAACGATTCCACATTTCCTTAAGTGCGCACCAAATTCGTGACTTAAATATTCTCCACCACAATCTGATCGTAAGAATTTTATTTTCCTATCACGTTGATTCTCAACCTCACTCTGAAATTCCTTGAACTTTTCAAAGGTTTCAGACTTGTGTTTCATTAGGTAGACATACCCATATCTACTTAAGTCATCAGTGAGAGTGAGAACATAACGATATCCTCCGCGAGCCTCAACATTCATTAGACCGCACACATCGGTATGTATGATTTCCAATAAGTTGGTTGCTCGCTCCATTGTTCCGGAGAACGGAGTCTTAGTCGTCTTACCCATGAGGCATGGTTCGCACGTGTCAAATGATTCGTAATCAAGAGACTCCAAAAGTCCATCTACATGGAGCTTCTTCATGCGCTTGACACCAATGTGACCAAGGCGGCAGTGCCACAAGTATGTGGGACTATCGTTATCAACTTTACATCTTTTGGTATTCACGCTATGAATATGTGTAACATCATGTTCGAGATTCATCAAGAATAAACCATTGACCAGCGGGGCATGACCATAAAACATATCTCTCAAATAAATAGAACAACCATTATTCTCGGATTTAAATGAGTAGCCATCTCGATTTAAACGAGATCCAGATACAATGTTCATGCTCAAAGTTGGCACTAAATAACAATTATTGAGGTTTAAAACTAATCCCGTAGGTAGATGCAGAGGTAGCGTGCCGATGGCGATCACATCGACCTTGGAACCATTCCCGACGCGCATCGTCACCTCGTCCTTTGCCAGTCTCCGCTTATTCCGCAGTTCCTGTTTTGAGGTACAAATATGAGCAACCGCACCGGTATCAAATACCCAGGAGCTACTACGAGTACTGGTAAGGTACACATCAATTACATGTATATCACATATACCTTTGGTGTTGCCGGCCTTCTTGTCCGCTAAGTATTTGGGGCAGTTCCGCTTCCAGTGACCACTTCCCTTGCAATAAAAGCACTCAGTCTCAGGCTTGGGTCCATTCCTTGGCTTCTTCCCGGCAACTGGCTTACCGGGCGCGGCAACTCCCTTGCCGTCCTTCTTGAAGTTCTTCTTACCCTTGCCTTTCTTGAACTTAGTGGTTTTATTCACCATCAACACTTGATGTTCCTTTCTGATCTCCACCTCCGCTAATTTCAGCATCGAATATACCTCAGGAATGGTCTTTTCCATCCCCTGCATATTGAAGTTCATCACAAAGCTCTTGTAGCTTGGTGGAAGCGACTGAAGGATTCTGTCAATGACCGCGTCATCCGGGAGATTAACTCCCAGCTGAGATAAGCGGTTGTGCAACCCAGACATTCTGAGTATGTGCTCACTTACAGAACTATTCTCCTCCATTTTACAGCTGAAGAACTTGTCGGAGACTTCATATCTCTCGACCCGGGCATGAGCTTGGAAAACCATTTTCAGCTCTTCGAACATCTCATATGCTCCATGCTTCTCAAAACACTTTTGGAGCCCCGGTTCTAAGCTGTAAAGCATGCCGCACTGAACGAGGGAGTAATCATTAGCACGTGATTGCCAAGCGTTCATAACGTCTTGGTTCTCTGGGATTGGTGCTTCACCTAGCGGTGCTTCTAGGACATAATCTTTCTTGGCTGCTATGAGGATGATCCTCAGGTTCCGGACCCAGTCCGTATAGTTGCTGCCATCATCTTTCAGCTTGGTTTACTCTAGGAACGCGTTGAAGTTGAGGACAACGTGGGCCATTTGATCTACAAGACATATTGTAAAGATTTTAGACTAAGTTCATGATAATTAAGTTCATATAATCAAATTATTCAATGAACTCCCACTCAGATAGACATCCCTCTAGTCATCTAAGTGAAACATGATCCGAGTTAACTAGGCCGTGTCCGATCATCACATGAGACGGACTAGTCAAGATCGGTGAACATCTCCATGTTGATCGTATCTTCTATACAACTCATGCTCGACCTTTCGGTCCTCCGTGTTCCGAGGCCATGTCTGTACATGCTAGGCTCGTCAAGTCAACCTAAGTGTATTGCGTGTGTTCCGAGGCCATGTCTGTACATGCTAGGCTCGTCAACACCCGTTGTATGCGAACGTTAGAATCTATCACACCCGATCATCACATGGTGCTTCGAAACAACGAACCTTCGCAACGGTGCACAGTTAGGGTGAACACTTTCTTGAAATTATCATAAGGGATCATCTTACTTACTACCGTCGTTCTAAGCAAATAAGATGCAAAACATGATAAACATCACATGCAATCAAATAGTGACATGATATGGCCAATATCATTTTGCTCCTTTGATCTCCATCTTCGGGGCACCATGATCATCTTCGTCACCGGCGTGACACCATGATCTCCATCATCGTGTCTTCATGAAGTTGTCACGCCAACGATTACTTCTACTTCTATGGCTAACGCGTTTAGCAATAAAGTAAAGTAATTTACATGGCGTTATTCAATGACACCCAGGTCATACAAAATAATAAAGACAACTCCTATGGCTCCTGCCGGTTGTCATACTCATCGACATGCAAGTCGTGATTCCTATTACAAGAATATGATCAATCTCATACATCACATATAACATTCATCACATCTTCTGGCCATATCACATCACATAGCACATGCTGCAAAAACAAGTTAGACGTCCTCTAATTGTTGTTGCAAGTTTTTTACGTGGCTTGTAGGTTTCTAGCAAGAACGTTTCTTACCTACGTATGACCACAACGTGATATGCCAATTTCTATTTACCCTTCATAAGGACCCTTTTCATCGAATCCGTTCCGACTAAAGTGGGAGAGACAGACACCCGCTAGCCACCTTATGCAACTAGTGCATGTCAGTCGGTGGAACCTGTCTCACGTAAGCGTACGTGTAAGGTCGGTCCGGGCCGCTTCATCCCACAATGCCGCCGAAACAAGATAAGACTAGTAGCGGCAAGAAGAATTGGCAACATCTACGCCCACAACTGCTTTGTGTTCTACTCGTGCATAGTAACTACGCATAAACCTGCCTCTGATACCACTGTTGGGGATCGTAGCATAATTTTAAAATTTTCCTACGCTCACCAAGATCCATCTATGGAGTATACTAGCAACGAGGGGAAAGGAGTGCATCTACATACCCTTGTAGATCGCGAGCGGAAGCGTTCCAATGAACGGGGTTGATGGAGTCGTACTCGTCGTGATCCAAATCACCGATGACCGAGTGCCGAACGGACGGCACCTCCGCGTTCAACACACGTACGGTGCAGCGACGTTCTCCTCCTTCTTGATCCAGCAAGGGGGAAGGAGAGGTTGATGGAGATCCAGCAGCACGACGGCGTGGTGGTGGATGTAGCGGGGTCTCGGCAGGGCTTCGCCGAGCTTCTGCGAGAGGGAGAGGTGTTGCAGGGAAGGAGGGAGGCGCCCAAGGCTGTTGTACTACTGCCCTCCCCCCCCCCTTTATATAGGCCCCCTGGAAGGGGGGGCGCCGGCCAAGACCCATCTGGAGGGGGGGCGGCGGCCAGGGGGGAGACTTGCCCCCCAAGGCAAGTGGGGCGCCCCCCCCACCCTAGGGTTTCCAACCCTAGGCGCAGGGGGGAGGCCCATGGGGGGCGCCCCAGCCCACTAAGGGCTGGTTCCCTTCCCACTTCAGCCCATGGGGCCCTCCGGGATAGGTGGCCCCACCCGGTGGACCCCCGGGACCCTTCCGGTGGTCCCGGTACAATACCGGTGACCCCCGAAACTTTCCCGGTGGCCGAAACTTGACTTCCTATATATAATTCTTCACCTCCGGACCATTCCGGAACTCCTCGTGATGTCCGGGATCTCATCCGGGACTCCAAACAACTTTCGGGTTTCCGCATACTCATATCTCTACAACCCTAGCGTCACCGAACCTTAAGTGTGTAGACCCTACGGGTTCGGGAGACATGCAGACATGACCGAGACGCCTCTCCGGTCAATAACCAACAGCGGGATCTGGATACCCATGTTGGCTCCCACATGTTCCACGATGATCTCATCGGATGAACCACGATGTCGAGGATTCAATCAATCCCGTATACATTTCCCTTTATCAATCGGTATGTTACTTGCCCGAGATTCGATCGTCGGTATCCCAATACCTTGTTCAATCTCGTTACCGGCAAGTCTCTTTACTCATACCGTAATGCATGATCCCGTGACTAACTCCTTAGTCACATTGAGCTCATTATGATGATGCATTACCGAGTGGGCCCAGAGATACATCTCCGTCATACGGAGTGACAAATCCCAGTCTCGATCCGTGCCAACCCAACAGACACTTTCGGAGATACCCGTAGTGTACCTTTATAGTCACCCAGTTACGTTGTGACGTTTGGCACACCCAAAGTACTCCTACGGTATCCGGGAGTTGCACGATCTCATGGTCTAAGGAGAAGATACTTGACATTGGAAAAGCTCTAGCAAACGAACTACACGATCTTTGAGCTATGCTTAGGATTGGGTCTTGTCCATCACATCATTCTCCTAATGATGTGATCCCGTTATCAATGACATCCAATGTCCATAGTCAGGAAACCATGACTATCTGTTGATCAACGAGCTAGTCAATTAGAGGCTTACTAGGGACATGTTGTGGTCTATGTATTCACACATGTATTACGATTTCCGGATAACACAATTATAGCATGAACAATAGACAATTATCATGAACAAAGAAATATAATAATAACCATTTATTATTGCCTCTAGGGTATATTTCCAACACAACCGTGGCTGACGGTCCCGACGATGCGGCCGTTTCCTCCGTTGGCGCCGGCCACGGCTGCGACACCGACGAGCTGTGCGATTGCAACTTCGGCGACATCAGCCGTCGATTTGAGACAGGATTGCAGCAGACCCATGGTGGCTGCAACGGCTGGTTGCAGCACTCCCCCCGGCGAGATTCTCCGGTTGTAGCGCCGGTGAGCGCTGCCGCGAGCGGCGCATCCAGGGCCTTGTAGCGCCGGCGAGATTCAATAGACAGTTTGTGAGTGGTTTGCAGTCAACGCGTGGTGTACGGGGAGAGAAGAGACGTGTGGTGAGTGCTTCTCGGTTGAGAATTGGGATAAGCACGAAGGGTGGAAGCTGTGATGCGCGAGGCCCACCTGGACACGTGTCAAACGTTAGACGCGGCTTACGCTTGGGATAGATCATCCGGCTGATTTTAACACTTTCCCATTTCATAACTGTTCCTCTTGTGGTAATTAGCAGAATTACAAGCACGTGACTTGACTTTCTTATTTATTTATTTTTCTTTGAGCGAATGCGCATCATAGAAATGTTTATTAACTTCACAGTTAATAAAATGTTTATTACAAGCCAGAGTCACCAACTACACAAAAAGGACCGGAAAATGTTTATTAACTTCACAGTTGACAAACTTGGTGTTTCCTCTGTGAGTGATTCTTTGAAGTGCAGTAATTTCAGTGCGAAAAAAGAACATGAAAGACAAACTGGTGTTTTAACAAGGAAATCAGGCTCAAAGTTACAGCCACGCTCTCTTCAAGTAGCATCAGCCGTTTTGAAGATCACGAGATACCAGAGTATCATCAAGTACAACAATTAAGATTTCAATTTTAAACTTCAAAAGGCTACTAACAGAAATACAAAACATTCAAGTGGAGCAAGCAGCTGAGATATCATCCTCACAAACTTATTTCATTCTTTTCTTTAGAAAAAAAGCATCACACAAAATTCAAACAAGCAGGATAGTACTCCAAGTTACATAACAGTTCTGCAACTTATGACTGAATCTTTGCCATCCCTCACGCGCGCTTGCTCTTTGTGACTCAACAGGATATTCACACACCTTCATAACCCGGCCACGAGACCTCAGATGCCAGCAGACCAATCGTGGATTTCGCCTTCTTGCCTGCCAATAAGTTGAGGATTCAACAGCAACCCTGCCTACCAAAATTATATAGACATATAGTTCTTGCTTCTATCACATCAGACATGGCAATATTGTGGCTACCACGAGTCAACATCTAGGCATCAAAATTTTGCTTATCTAGCACACCGGAAATTCAGTTTTTTTCTCTCTTAAATTTTCTAATAAAAGTTTACAATCATGCGCTAGAAAAATGAATTATATGCTCTACTTTTTTCGAAATGTGTTGACATCTTAAAAACAGCTGGGAGAGGAGGCATTTCAGCCTTGATATGAGTTATTAATCATCTCATTGCATTAACCAAGATAATTGCTGGCCAAACAGCTGGTACAGTACTTCATGCTCTAATAGTACCTTGCAGAAAACAATTTCATTAGTCACCATCGCACAAGAGATAGCACAACAAGATCAGCATATATCACCTTCATAATTAGGAACCTAGCTTATGCCTGCCTGAATATTTGGAATCGGGCCTATCCAGCAATATTAGGTAAAATAGCATTTCAATGAACGGGAAAATCAGGAAAGACAAACTTAGCGCTTCATCATCTGCTGTTAGATTTAGAATAATTCATTCGTAATTTCATATACTACATGTAGTGGGATCAAACCGCGAACCTGTCCAGAGTCTGCATCCCATTTTTCACTGATAGTAGATAATAATTTTTCTAGGAAAAAGTCTACTTTTGTCATTCTGTTGCCTCGGTTTAATATAAACCTCCAAATTTGAGAACTTTCTAAAATTAGCACCCTCGACCTCCAAACTTTAGAACGTTCATTAGTGACTGAAGTAAGAGCAAGTAAAAGCTCATCCAAGGGCCAAGGCTCCAAAAGCCAACAACAAACAAACATAAGACATGACAACTATTACAAAAAATGCGACTAAGGGGGGAAAACCCGTCCCTCAGCTTTGCATTTGAAGTAGTTGGTGGCTTGAGTAGTAGTATGATGATGCACTAGCCATTACGTTTCTGCTACACCAGCGCCCTCACCATTGTTCAGTTGCGTCGACGGGCCTGGTAATCATATAATTATGGGTTAGAAAGTATGTGAACCTTTGTATCTATCATATGCTATAATAAATTAGTCAAAATAGGTCAATAACAAAGTCGTTAGTGAACACTTCAAAGCACAGTAAAGGCATCCCAGAAACCATGTATGAAAGAAAATACTGATTAAGGCCACTCCTTTAATGTTAAGATAAGCATTTACCTGCAGTATAGACACTGTCGAATGGATGATATGAATACGAATACTCCCTCTGAAATTCTACATCAAGTTGCTTGCATTGCATTGACTCAAGTTGAACCGTAAAGACACAGGTGTACCTCCCGCTGTCCACCGATATAAGAATCGCATTAGCATCCTCGGCATACCCCAAAACACACGAGTTCCATCCCTGCATCGATGACGGCAGATCAAGGATGAGGTCCATGTTAACGCTCTTGTGCAGCACCCATTTCGCAACACCGTGGGAATCGACCTTGCGGTTCCACATTTCGATGGTAGGGTAAAACAATACGGCAAGGCCAACAGCGCCATCCTCTCCCCGGATGATCCAGCTGCTGCCATTACCGATAACCAGACAGGAAGGACTCTTGATCACGGCAAGGCTCTGTGTATCCAGATTTAACTCTAGTATGCGATCCCCTGGCTCAGGCAGCCACCAGTAAAGGCAATTGCCCACAAAGGTGCCGGCTTTACTGGTAAAACTACATCGTTCAGTACTGGTAAAACTACATCGTTGAGTAGTGGAGATGATGTCTCCCCAGGAGCCGGGCGCCGAGGAGTAGATCCGGGCGTCAACTCGGCCACCGCCATTGGAGCAGCTTACAAAGACCAGCTTGAGTGGGCTCTTTTCGTCGCAGAGCACAGCCCCGTTGGCGTTGTGTGCGCCGTCGACAAAATCAGGCGGGAAGGCCACGCGGAGGCGGTCGCCGGAGACAGGGTCAAAGACGAGGAGCTCGCGCCGCGTCCAGTTGACGACGAGGATGCGGCCGGCGCGGCACCCCAGCACGCGCCAGGAGTCCCCGGAGCGGCAGGCCTGGAGGGAGAGGCGCTGGGCGGGGATGCGGTCGGGGGGGTCGAGGGCGGGGATGAACAGGAGCGTCGAAGACTGCTTCTCGAAGACGCCGAGGATGGGGGGTTTCCGGCAGTGGTGCTCGCGGAAGCGGCGGCGGAAGTCGGGGGAGGCGGCGAGGCGGCCCCAGAGCTTGCAGACGGCGGTGGCGCGCGTGAGCGAGAGGGCAGCGGGGGGAGGCGGAGGAGGATCTCGCCGACGAGGTCCTCGTAGTCCAGCGGCGCTGCCGCCTCCGGCGAAACACGGCGGCCGCGCCTGGCCATCTCGTCGCCGCCGGCGTTGCTAGTGTGGGAGGGAATGGGGAATTGGGGATTCGAGGGTTTTCAAACGCAGCTCGGGGAGAAGAAGCAACGCGATTTTTTTGATTTTTTTGAAGACCCGTTTGGGTTGTGGGGTATACTGGAAAAAAATAGATTTTTCTTAAATCTATACTTTTTTTTACTAACTAGCAAAAGAATTCATGCGTTGCAACGGAAGGAAAAATAACAGATGCCTCTAACCAATAACCGTGACTCAACACCCCAAGAGGTCCATGTTATTTATTCGAACACGGCATCCGATCTGTGTTGCCGCTTATTTCCTCCCACCCGCACAGACGGTGGCATCAGTGCTCACACAATCACAACATGTTTGAATGTGGTCAATCATAAGGCGTCTCTCTCTCCGCATTAGATGAGAAATCTGCTTTCCTTTTTTCCATGCAAGGTTTTGCCAGCGCGTCCATGTTTTGTCACAGATGATCTCTTTCGTATCCTATCTAATTTTACTAAGGTGTTTATTTTTAATCCGGATCTACAACGATACAAAAGAGAGGCGGTTCGTGCATTATTGATTAAGGCATCATCTTAAATAACATGTTTTAAATGGTTAACAAGTAAAATAACATCATATTAAAAGGTCTACTGACTCCCGACCCCGGCGTCGCCCTCAGGCGACTCGAGGGAACCCTAGCCGTCGGTCAGCCGACGTCGCCCTCTCCTACCTCCCCCTCGCCGCCGCCAGAAGATGCGGCCAGGCTAAGCCTGCGCCACGGACGGCGGCGGCGAGGCATTCGCTGCATAGCGGCTTGGTTTCCTCGGTGGTGGGAGGCTCTCGTTCCCCCGGCTCGGCGGCCCAGCCGCAGCGGCGGCTCCCTGCGCGGATCTCGCGCTTCCGGATCTGGCTGGCACGGGTGAGGAGGGGTGGCGGCCCTCCTCCCTCTGCTCGTGGACGTCTCGGCGGCTATAGCGTTCTGGTGGTTGGCTTCTCCATGGATGCCTTGTGCTGCGGCGGCGGCCCATAGTGTGCAGCGACGGCGACCCGCTGTGTGTAGTGACGACGGCTACCGGCGCGGATCCGGATTCGGCCGATGCGGATGCAGAGGGGTGGTGGCCCTGCTGCCCCGGCTCGCCTGCTGGTTGCGGTCCTTTGGCTGCCTGAGGTGGGGGAATGCGCATCTGGAAGGCGGCCAGGTCTGGCTTGCCGGTGCTGCTTCGGCTGCCGGTGAGGAGTGGTTTTGTGGTGGCTCTCTGAGGGTGCTGGCACGGTATCTTCGTGGAGGTGGGCTGGTGGTGACGGGTGCTCTGGGCGAAAGCTTGCCGGGTTCTTGCTGCCCGGCAGCGTCGGTGTGTGTGGGCGTCGTTTCACCTTCTTCGAGGCGCCGTCGTGGAGCCTCGTGGCCGCCACCCTCTGATCTTGCTCTTCGGGTGAAAGCCTAAGGCCCGGCTGGGTCGGGCGACGGCGTCGTCATCGTCGCTTTCCCCTTGGGGGCGCCGCCTTGAAGAGCATTGGGTCCCGTTTGCGCGCTCCATGGGCTGGACGCACATGACATTGCGATCGGCCGGTGTCCGGCCGGTGATGTGGATGTTTGCCTGGCTTCTTGTGTGGCAACGCTGGCGGCTTTGAGCGGAGTTGACTTTCTGATGGGTCTTGGTAGTGTTGGGTAACGTAGTAATTTCAAAAATTTCCTACGCACACGCAAGATCATGGTGATGCATAGCAACGAGAGGGGAGAGTGTTGTCCACGTACCCTCGTAGACCGAAAGCGGAAGCGTTAACACAACGCGGTTGATGTAGTCGTACGTCTTCACGATCCGACCGATCAAGTACCGAACGCACGGCACCTCCGAGTTCAGCACACGTTCAGCTCGATGACGTCCCTCGAACTCCGATCCAGCCGAGTGTTGAGGGAGAGTTTCGTCAGCACGACGGCGTGGTGACGATGATGATGTTCTACCGATGCAGGGCTTCGCCTAAGCACCGCTACGATATTATCAAGGTGTAATATGGTGGAGGGGGGCACCGCACACGGCTAAGAGATCAATAGATCAATTGTTGTGTCTTTGGGGTGCCCCCTGCTCCCGTATATAAAGGAGCAAGGGGGGAGGCGGCCGGCCTAGGAGGAGGGCGCGCCAAGGGGGGAGTCCTACTCCCACCGGGAGTAAGACTCCTCCTTTCCTTGTTGGAGTAGGAAAAGGGAAGGGAGAAGGAGAAGGAAGGAAGGGGGCGCCCCCCTCCCTAGTCCAATTCGGACTAGTCCATGGGGAGGGGTGCGGCCACCCTTTGGGGCCTTTCTCTCCTTTCCCGTATGGCCCATTAAGGCCCAATACCCCGTAACTCTCCGGTACTCCGAAAAATACCCGAATCACTCGGAACCTTTCCGATGTTCGAATATAGTCGTCCAATATATCGATCTTTACGTCTCGGCCATTTCGAGACTCCTCGTCATGTCCCCGATCTCATCCGGGACTCCGAACTCCTTCGGTACATCAAAACTCATAAACTCATAATAAAGCTGTCATCGTAACGTTAAGCATGCGGACCCTACGGGTTCGAGAACTATGTAGACATGACCGAGACACGTCTCTGGTCAATAACCAATAGCGGGACCTGGATACCCATATTGGCTCCCACATATTCTACAAAGATCTTTATCGGTCAAACCGCATAACAACATACGTTGTTCCCTTTGTCATCGGTATGTTACTTGCCCGAGATTCGATCGTCGGTATCTTAATACCTAGTTCAATCTCGTTACCGGCAAGTCTCTTTACTCGTTCCGTAATACATCATCTCGCAACAAACTCATTAGTTGCAATGCTTGCAAGGCTTAAGTGATGTGCATTACCGAGAGGGCCTAGAGATACCTCTCCGACAATCGGAGTGACAAATCCTAATCTCGAAATACGCCAACCCAACAAGTACCTTCGGAGACACCTGTAGAGCACCTTTATAATCACCCAGATACGTTGTGACGTTTGGTAGCACACAAAGTGTTCCTCCGGTAAACGGGAGTTGCATAATCTCATAGTCATAGGAACATGTATAAGTCATGAAGAAAGCAATAGCAACATACTAAACGATCGAGTGCTAAGCTAACGGAATGGGTCAAGTCAATCACATCATTCTCTAATGATGTGATCCCGTTAATCAAATGACAACTCATGTCTATGGCTAGGAAACATAACCATCTTTGATCAACGAGCTAGTCAAGTAGAGGCATACTATTGACACTATGTTTGTCTATGTATTCACACATGTATCATGTTTCTGGTTAATACAATTCTAGCATGAATAATAAACATTTATCATGATATAAGGAAATAAATAATAACTTTATTATTGCCTCTAGGGCATATTTCCTTCAGGTAGTAGGTCTCTTTCGGCGTGTTCGAGGGGTCGTCGTGCCTCGCTTTGTCTTCCTGAAGTCGGAGCTGCTGAGGAGGGGCCCTTGCGGTGTCGATGACACGAGACGGGTGGTCGGCTCTGGCGCTGGCTCGGCGCAAGCCCAACACTTTTCCCTGCAATGCTCGTTGACAGAGTCGGAGCTGCCTGGTCACCAATGCGTGTGGGTGACTGTTTGGCATCGGCCGGTGTAGGACTCGACGCTTGTTTGCGGTGAGGGCTTCTTCGATGGTCGTTGATGGTGGAGTCAGAGTCGCCCTCGCGGAGGCATGATGACGATGACGCTAGGCTACAACCTCGACGACAATTTTCTCCTCGGTGGCGTGTGCGCGTTCTGATAGAGGCAAAGGTGTCCCGTCTTTCGATGAGATGGTGGCTATCATTTTGGAGGAAGTCGACTTTGACGATCCGACCACGAACGTGTGAGGACGTCGCGCCTTAGCAATCGCTAAACCAACTCCGAGAGGTTATTGACCACGCCGGAGCACGATCAACCTGACCACGAAGGTCTGTTTCCTCCAGGCAAACGAAGAACAAGCAAGAAACTAAGATTGCAATCTGGATATTGCGAATATAAGAGGAAAACTTTATTGATCAAGGTGGGGTTCTGTGACGTCTTTGTCTGGTCGTTGAACACAAACGAAGTACGCGAAGTTGCAACTATGACAAACTTTAATCTAAACAAAACCCAAAGTCTAAACGATGCCCTAAGGGCTGTATATATGGAGGAAAAGAGGGGGAATTTCGTGGCCCTTGGAGGAGGGGTCCGAAACCAACCCTAACTCTTGTTTCCCCACACATACGGACTCTAAAAACAACCTATATTGAAGTATTTCGAAATTACATGGGCCTGGCCTAAAAATAAGGTGACGCAGCACCTAGAATAGCCTCTGGACGAAAATTATGAAGTGGCATCTTGTATATTTCGTCCAAGGCTTCATGCACTCATTATGGTGGCTTCAAAGTCCTGAAATCATCACTTGAAACTCTGTTCTTGTCTCCCTTGCGCATGCCATCAACTCCATACTTGTTCTTGCTCCAATGTTCATCCTTCTCCAAGCTAGGCCCTTGATTTGTAAGCAAAACAAATGTATCCAATTTAGGCAACATCATATTCTCATGAACATTAGAATCATTACCACGAAACGAAAGTACCGGGTAATTTAATTGGCGTGCGCGAGCTCTAGTAATCGGTCCAGTATGTATAGTAGTAGGGGCCGTGGGTGTAACAATGGTATTGATGTCCTCATCACGTTCTTGTGTGGGTTGCCAGGTCGCCCAGTGTGCCTTGTTTTTGTGGGCATGATGTAACAGTTTTCGCCCGATTTCCCGATAATTAACTGGTTAATTCTCTTCGAGCTTTTTTAATGAATCGGGTGTTTCAGAAAAAAAAACATCATATTCAGTTCTACATATTTTTTCAATCAAATTTCATATATGATATATAAAAATCAGTGTTACTGTTTAAAAGATACGACTATTTTTAAAAACATATGATATATACTGCGGGTTAATTAAACTAAATGTCAGGGTATTTTCCGCAAACAACAAACAACTTTTCTGGAGTCACTTGAACCCGGACTGCAAGTTGTTTTGAGAGAAACTGCTCGGGGTTTTCCGCAAACAGCGAAACAGCCAAGCGCACCCGCACAGGTGAATATCCAAGCCTTAACTTTCGTTCCCTTGACTGATCATGTATCTGCCTTCGGTTTAATTTTGAACTCCTTCGCAACTTTATATTTCAACAACATGATTGGTGCAAAAGTACATAACTAAAAAGTATCACCAAAAACTGCAACTGTTCTTCCAGCCCAACGTTTACAACAGGGGCCAACTGTAAAAGATATTCTACTCCATGAAGAACGGGATTACAAAGTTATCCATCTTCTCTTTTCTCTCAAGCTCGTCCTTCTCAGCGATCTGCTTCAGCGTAGTCCACCCTTTTCTTGCCCGCTTCCTTGAACTGCCAGCCGGCTGAGTAGAATCACCTGGCGCAGATTTGGTATTCGAAGCTGACTTGCTATAACTTCCAGGGGCCTTGCCAGCAACTGAACCATAATTCTGCGCTTTGCTGTTCGGTGTACTTCTAGTCTTCAATGCTTCTACTGAAGCTATAGGCGCGGCCACTTCCGCCAGTTTGTTCTTCTGAGGAGTAACAAAGTTTGACCCAGCTAGAAATTCTGCTTGAGAAGTGACATCATGTTCGCATGTACTAGTATTTTTAGAAGCCGCGGGCTCAATTCCATTCACACATTTATCACGTGCGCTTTCTACTTCGATTTTCTGCAGGATGCCTTTGTGTGCAGCCGCTAACTGACCACGATCCACCATTGAGAAAACTGCCCCTTTCTCCATTTTATAATCTTCAGGAAGATTAGATTTAGGCCCATTACCTTGTTTATTATCCTTTTCAAGAGTGGATATTCTCAACCTGGATGATTCCAGTTGCGAGGCTGCTGTCACAGAATGCTCGATCCCCTTTTTAGTAGTTACTGTTGGCGCGTTCATATGTTCTGCTTTCAACATTGTGCTAACAGGCTTTCTTGATGATAACAGTACCTTCACGATACCCTTTCCACTACCCCGTATCAGGTTTTGGTCTCCACAGAAATGGCATGCATAGACAACACTATTTTGGCCAGGATTTGACTTCTTGCGCCGTTTTGCTTTCTTTTTGTTGTTCTTTATGCGGATTGTGCAGTTGAAGCCTGGCTGTAAGATTGATTCACACCTGCAATGTTTGGATAAGCTTTCTTCAGAGGTCCATATAAGGCTTATTGATATGGACAAAGGTACAAAAATAGAAAATAAAATGCAGCACAACTAGCAAACAGCATTAACCACGTACATAATCTATAAACGTAGAAGAATATCGTAGACCCTTCAACCTGGCCGCTGATAAACTTAGTGTAGATCAATAACCTTCCCATGTAAAAGTGAAAACAAAATTGAGGTACATCTAATTCGCTCAGTAATTATTCTGCCTATGTGAACCAAAGATCAAAACTCGGATAATACGCCTGAAGCCTTCCCATTTTACTCTAATCAAAGATTATCAGCAACAGGCCAACAATACAACCATCATATCAACCTAGAAAACATCTACCATATTGCTCTGGAAAGCTCATATAGACATGCTACTTTGCTAGAACAAGCATTTTCCCGAAAACAATGTAATGCTAGTATGATACACATGTCAAACACAAATAATTATAACTCCAATCAGATATTATCAGAAACAGGTCAACAATACAACCATCATGTCAACCTAACAGACAAAACATGCGTATTGCTCTGGGAAGCTCATACAGACATGCTACTTTGCTAGAACAAGCATTTGTCTGAAAACAATGTAATGCTAGTATGCTACATATGTCAAACACAGATAAACTATAACAGAAGTTAAAATGCGAAGGTAATAGTCAGATTGATACGGTCAAATAACTAGACAAACGAATGCATAACTTTTAAGGCCACACAGTAAGCTCTAACTCTCACCTCTGGCAAAGGAAGGTGGAAGCACCTACGGGGATCCCGGCCGCCTCGGCGTCCGTGGCGAAGCGGCGGCCCAGCAGCGCTCCGATCGAGCCAACTCCCGCCTCACCGCTTGCCCACGCCCCCAGCCGCTGCAGGTGCTGGACCCTCAGCAGGGAGGGCGTGCCGGCCGGCGTCTTTCCGGAGGTCTCCTCGCGGAGCGACAGGGCCTGGTTCATGGGCCTGGATGCCGAGGAAGGGCCAGCGCTGCCCGGCTTCTTCCCCATGTAGAAAATTCTCTGGTTACACAGAGGGTTAATTAGTCAGACAAATCTGGGTATCTACTTCAACACAAGATAATGCATATTGTACTAACATTTCCCCACAATCTAAGAAACCCTAAATGGCCTAATAAAAATAAATCCACTCGGAAGATGCAAATAAGATGAAAAACAGTGAAGAGAGAATATATTAATACTCCCTCTGTCCCAAAATTCTTGTCTTAGATTTGTCTAAATACGGATGTATCTAGTTACGTTTTATACTAAGCACATGTGTCTATAGCATTTATTTCCAACGAGAAATTATAATCGTACATTGATGAATGAAAATCAAACTAATGCCTACTAATTTCTCTATTCTACTCTGATGCTATTTGGTGGTAATTCGCTATAGTATCAATTTGAGTTCAAGATATGAATGAATAGACAGGAAACTGTAAATGAAATTACCAAGAACGGCGCCAGTCAGGGGAGCCAGCGCGGGAGTGGACGGCGGCCGAGCAGGCGGCGGCGCGTGCGTCCAGTCCTGCGTGCGTGTTAGGTCGCCCAGTCAAGCCACCAAGCTTTGGGCCTCCCTTTGACAGTCTGAGTGGGCTGAACTCCGGGCCCATGAGAAACTCGGTGGGGAAAACTTCACGGGCCGGGCCTGGACCCACTCCTCCCGGTACAAGATTTCTGTTCAGTAGTTTCTTTTGTATTAAATAAAAAAAAGCAAGCAGCAGACTACATCTCTCACCCCTAAAAAATTGGAATTTTTTGAATTTTTCTAGTATTTGTTTTGATTTTTTTCTGACCGGGTGCAGATGAGCCTGGGCACCGAAACGCCGCACTCAAAAATTGCACACTAGTTACACAGAAAAATGACATTTTTATATAATGCAAGAATAAGCATATAATAGTGATTTTTTCATTAAAAAAGGGACGTTTTAAAAAAAATGAAGAAGTGGCATTGATATTACCATTAAAGAAGAAATAAAATAGAAACTAAAAAAATCAAAATAATGAAATTTTCTAAGAAAGAATACATTAGTGGCTTTGGTATTGCCCTTTAAGAAAATGAAATTGAAATAAAACCTAAAACAAAATCAAAATAAAGAGGATTTGTGAAAACATGCACTTAAGGCGCTGTTTAGGATTTGCCAAAATTCCAATTCTACATACCCACCCTCTTGCTTGCCTAAGGTCGCTGGCCCACGAAGAATCCAAGTCATTATTATTGCACCCTGATAAGTCCAGAATTTTTGGAGAACGTTTTTTATGGCAACTTTAGTTGACGCGAGGATGTCAAGTTTAATTGGTAAGCATGGCAATTCCGCCTACAGTTTGTTTATTTTTAGCCAGAACTTTTCATGTGTGCCAACTAAAGTTGCCATAAAAAATAAACTTCACCGAAAATACAAGGAATTCCAGGCTGACTGGCTGAAGCATTAGGCTATTCTACCGAAACAAACATGTACTGTATGTATGTATGTATGCCTTTTGACAGTGACAAAGCATATCTTGTGCTACTGAAAAGCCTGGATAGAAACTGAAGGCATTGCAAAAATTAAAGCAAGCCATGTTCAAGGCAACCAACACCATTTCATTTCTCCTGACCCTATAGAATCAGAGATTGGCTTTAAAAAGGGGTGAAACCATGAAATTTACAAACATCAGCCCAGTGGCGACACTATCGAACTGACCGGTCGATACAACCCGCATGGGAAACCGCGTCCACATTTACAAGTTTCACCGGATATTTATATCATCTCATTTGAACCCTTATGTCAATAACGTGGCATATACTCAATATTCCTATCGTATGCGTGCTATATATATAACTGTACCATATACGTACGTGTTCCTACAAACTACTGGAAGCAGAGTTCCTGGTCTTCAGCCGTCGTCGGGGAAGTCTTCCAACCTCTGCCCGATGACAACACGCTCATCCCTGACAGAATCATGGAGTTCTTCGAAGCAGAAGATCCAGAACAGCTTGGCGCGAGAGCAGAGCGCACTGAAGAACCAGAACAGCTTGGCGCGACAGTCGAGCGGTTTCAAGACCCAGAACAGCTTGGCGAGATGGCAGAGCACGCAGAGGCCGATGCAGCCCAGCCACGCCGAGCGGCGCACCGTCGAGTTCACGGCGGCGGAGTAACCGAGACTCGGAAAGACGCTCCCGGCGAGCACATAGGGAACACCCAGAGCGGCGAGCAGTTTCGTCGCGACTGGCACGAAAATATCTCGGAAGAAGCACGGCAGAGGCATCATCGCCCCTCGAGGCCAATCCAGCTTCGCCCGAGTAAGCCTCGGGACCCGTGATTCGTCGGTTAGATAGGCCAGGAATGGTGATAATGGCCAATGAACCTTCAAGATATGCATGCAGATGACTGGTCAGTTAAATAAATGTTTCCCTGTTTTCGACCTAAATACTACTCCCTCCGTTCGGTATTACTTGTCTCGGAAATGGATGTATCTAGAACTAAAATACGTCTAGATACATCCATTTCCGAGACAAGTGATTCCGAACGGAGGGAGTACAACCTAGTTTGCATAATTTGGTAGTCAGCTCCATGCTACCCCCCAAGAGTGGCAAATAGAAAGAATAATAATTCTGAAATTGCTTGGGGTGGCATATGATACAAGGGGAGAGGTGTTACTATAGTATGAGTTTGACAACGGGCATAACAACGATAAGCAAACTCTGGAAATGAAAATTTGTGCGTTTTTTGTTTTGTTTTTTGTAATTCACTTTACGACTGATTACTATTTGAGTGCAATCTAACAAATTATTCCATCTCTAATATTGTCAAGTTTAGCACATGCAGTACAACAATGTAGGCTAAGAGGTCACAGAACGACAGGGGAAGTTTCAACTCACCCATTTTACCCAGATTTTCAGCAATAGCCACCCCAGGAACCAAGTGTAGAACAAGTCTAGAACTGGAACACCATCATCAGGCCCAGTGAATGGCGATATTAGCGATAAATCAACCAGCAGCCCGATCAGGAAGGGAATGATGGCAAACTGAGAGCAGACAGCTTTGAGTTATTTTACTGTATCATAAAAGAAAAAAAAGAAGGAATCGGCCTGAAGTAAACTGCTCACCCATAAGAACACAATAAGACAACGATTCAAAGCTACAAGGTGCTTTCTCCCAGAACTCATGTAGGCAAATAAGTCTCTTGAGGTGGCAATAATAGTTGATATGATGCCAAATCCGACAACCAAAGCAAGTAGATCTAGCAGGAAATATTGCACCAATAAGCCAAAGCAAGGTAAATATATTTACTTTGTTTACAAAGGAAATCCATGAATTAAACATTACCATTATTGGACTTCAATCCACCTGTAAGTGGCAGCTGAGGGATGGTAAATAACAGTGCACGCCCCACTGAGATTGTCAAAATAAGCACAGCTGAATTGCATATCATAACAGTCAAACACCCAAGCATCACATGCAGGATTATGCGAAGTGAGACCAATCTCCTTGTGCAAGGGTAAGTATTGAGAACACCTCTGCGTCTGCAAAAAATTTAATTAATTAAATTGTAAGTATAAAATATGAGAAGACAGGTACATCCAACAAATTATGAGGTTTCTTGTGCTGTTCTGAAGAGTAGTTGTTTTTTCGCGATCAAGCGCAAAAATAGATGTGCTTCAGTTTTTCCCATGTCTCGCTGTGTGACGGATGCTGTTTCTTGTACGTCTAGTGTACTTGATCTTTGGTGCGAGGACAATCTGTCTCTTACAAAAGTAGCCTATATTTTCCTTTTATGTAATTTGTTTGTAAGAATCATTATGGTGTCATTAATGAAATCGGTGAGTTATCCCTTATTTGAAAAAGAAAAAGATTGACACTACACAGAGCCCCAAAGGAACATGATAAAGCCCTCGTGAGAAGAGACATATCTTGGAATCAAAGTGACGCACGCTGACAGCTTAAAACTACCGCGTATCCAGTAACCACCAGAATCCAAGTCTCATAAATCAACAGTGAACACTAAACTTAGATGAAAGTAAAAATTAGATCATATCAGAAAATGAAACAAAACTACGGGGGTTTACCTTTTATCCTTAGCCTCATTAGTGCTACCATATTTGTCTTTTGGTGCGACACTGCTCCCACCGTCATGATCAAAAGCTCCATTGGGCCAGACAGTCACCGAAACTGACAGGCCAAGAGTCTGTCCAGTGGGAAATGTATAATGCATCACCTTCTTCACTATCCACTCAAAGCCTATGAGTGCATGCGTATGGCCAATGAGAAACCTCACTAGAAGAACACCACAAAGCGAATCTGTGTAGTTCTGTGGTGCTGACCAAAATGATGTGCCCTTTGTAGGAATATTGAAGTAGCTGCGGATCACAAACATTACAATAAGGTGTTGAGTCACAAAAAAATGGCATCTGGAACGAAGCTGAATACTTACATGATATCTACTAGGAACTTCCCGGTTGACAATCGACCGGCAATTTGAATAGGAACAACAATGACCATAGCAATAAGGATGATGCCAATAAAAAGACCAGGAAGCTTCTTGAAATAAAATTTGTAGAACGGATCACGGATGTTTACATTATGGTCGACAAAAGGAGATGTAACTCCTGGCCTCAAAATCTAGTAACAGAAAACATCATTCGTTATAACCCTGAAGCATCCATTGAATACACTATTAAAATGATGAGATGACAAATCCGATGCGACCAATACCATGGAATGAAGTCCAGAGAATATGGAGACTAGATCCAAAAGTGCGCATCCAATAAGCCATTGAAGAGCAGTAGAAACGTAAATCGAAGCAAACAGAGGTTTAAACCTTTCAAAGATGGTTGCATCAAACATTTTTGAAGTGCAGATATCAAGTGACCAGGCAAACAACAGTGGCCATATTATAGCTGTGTTTATGAGGTTAAGAGAAATATTCACAACAATGATAAACTTTATGATCCCGCTGAAGAATATATCAAACAGACTCTCGAAGAAAATGTCCTCGCTCCTCAAGTATTGATGAAAAGTATGCAGCCCAGCAAAAGTTGCTCCCAGTGAGAAGATAAATCCATATCCAAATAGGAGGGTAGAAGGTGTTGAAGCATATGAGTCAACTTCAGCTCTGCACAATAGAGCAATCCTTCCAAGTGTGAAAGGGAGAAATGCAAATATACAGGCTAGAGCCATGTCACCCATTACCACCTGATTACATATGCATATTGTTAGAATTTTGCAGATATGTAAAAAAGAAAAGCAGAAAAAAATGTGAAGCATCAATTCCAAAAGCATGGAACGAAGCCAAAACCATGTAAACAAAGCCCGGTTAGGATTAGCCTAAAAAAATACTACATTAGCACAACGAATAAAGTGGCAAAATGAACAAGTTAAGCAGTTGTGGAACTGGATTAATGAGCAGAAAGGGTTAAAACGCTTTCAGACTCTCTGCTGAGTGGGCTGGACCTTTTCTCTCTTGCCTAAACTCCCCTGTTTAGGCCCCTTTCCTGTTGCACATTACCCCCACCCACCCACTCTCCTTTCTCATGTATATACGTGTACAGTTTCTCCTTGTTTAATACAATTTACTGTTGGGGCCTGCCCTACAGTTTCCCGGTCAAAAAATATACAAAAGAAAACTCTGCGCCTACATTTTGGAACGGTCCTCCTATCAATGTATTTATCAGTACTGATTGACAGCCGGCACAATTGCAGGGCAGAAAACAGAGTAACGGAGTGTCATCTTTATTTGGAGTTGCATTAGCCTTGTAGAACAACTCATACAAATTTCTTCAATATGGGCATCCATTACTTCTTCACTATCTAACCAATGTGGGGAGCCATGGCAACAAGATGGGCTAAATGCTACCCCTCCTCTGTTCACAAATATAAGATGTTTTAACTTTTTTCTGATTCGGATGTATATAGACAGGTTTTAGTGTGTTTGTTCACTCACTTCAGTCCATATGCTGTCCATATTTGAAATATCCAAACCATATTATATTTGGGAACGGATGGAGTAGTACAGAACACAAACACACTAATTGGTGCTTTGCTAGTATGGGGAAAATGTAGGAGGATCACATCACCGTAGCATAAAAACGATATAATAATGCTAATATAAGTACCAGCAGATGTACTACGTACACTGGTTGAGGAGCAAGAAGAAGAAGAAGCATACCGACAAGGAAAACCGAAGGAGGCGCAGCGTGACATCTTGGCAGCGGCGCAGACGTGCCCCGTAGTTTGCACGAAACGTGTGTTCTGCCTTGAGCGCGAGGTGAGCAAGGGCGGCGGGGCCATAGAGGCGGATCGAGAGCAGCAGACGGAACGCCTCGTCGCGGCTCCTGGCGAGCGCGAGGCGCCATGTACAGAGGCCGGCGAGCGCCCAAGCGACCAGGGCTGTCAAGATGAGGTACAGCAGCGCTAAGAGCAGGCACACGGGCCTCGCCAGGGCCGGGGCAGGGGCCGGGGTGCCCGCGGCGTAGATGGGGCGGGTGAAGATCTGGCGCCTGCACACCTGATGATCAATCAATGGAGCACATCATCAGACACTGCACAGCCTAGGAAATGTTAGTACTATGAAATGTTCAGACGCCCCCCGAAAAAAACCACATCATCGTGTGAAGATTTTGCGGCGGAATCGAAGTGGAGCAGGAAGAGGAAGTAAGCGCGAGCACGGCGGCGGGACGGATCCGCCGCCGGAGTCAGGGACAGGCGACGAGGCGACGGACCAAATTCGGGGCATGATCCGCCGGGGGAGGCGGGGGAGGAGATGGAGATGGAGATGGAGATGATGATACGTACCTCGCACAAGGATTGGCGGCGGGATTTGAGCCACCGGATCTGGCAGTGGTCGTGGACGAAGCGCATGCTGCCCTTGCAGCCGCAGGGGCGGCGCAGCGGGCGGTCCGCGTCGGCGGGGTCCCGGCAGATGCGGCACTGCTCCTCCTCCTCCGCCGCCTCCTCGCCCGCCGCCGTTCTCCGCAGAACGGCCACGGCGGCGCCCATCCGTGCCGTGGAGCTTGGAGAGATAGTGGGGGTTTAGGAGGGGCAGAGGGTGAGAGGGGAAAGGAAAGGAATGTTCGTCCAACTCAGCACTGGAGTGTGACGTGGCGCGGACGCGGAGGCTGGCGTGGTGGGAAACTTTGCACTTGGACCCTGTTTTATTTGCTTCTTCACTCTCCCTGCTTTTTCTTAACGAAGTAAAAACGTAAATGCTTATACATATATACACATACACATACGCTCTGACACTCACCCCTACCCCTATGAGCACCTTCGAGAGGCTGAGTCGGCACATTATCTTGACCTTCGTAGTCGATGGGAACATCTTCTCTCACTGAATACATCGCCGGAAGGCCTAAAATAAATACGATACATGAGCAAGGATCGAGGCGGCACATCCTTTGTGGTGAGCTACATCGATACCCACAAGTAGGCCACATAAAAGCACCAGGAGGGAGTTCTAGGAGCGCCTGCAGGACATGGTTAGGACTGCACCTGTTGGCGAGAAGCTCTTCATAGGAGGAGACCTCTCAATGGCCACGCGGGTGCATCTAACACAGTTTTTTGAAGGGGTTCATGGGGGCTTGGCTATGGCAGGAGGAATCAAGAAGGAGAGGAGGTCTTAAGCTTCGCTCTAGCCTACTACATGATCATAGGTAACACTCTCTTTTAAAAAGAGAGAATCTCATCTACTAACTACTAGTAGTGGTAATTGACTTCGTCTTCTCAAGAAGAGAACCTTGTGAACCCCCTCGCACGAGGTGCTCCCACGTCAACACAAAACAAAGAAGGACGTATGGAATTTATTACCTCACCATGAGGGCCTGAACCTGTGTAAACTCCCTGTGCAAACACCCCTTTGGTTCTCCCGACTGTCAATTGGTGACAGGCACAGGCTGCGTTGGCCGGAGACCAACTCAAGATCGGATCTTCCATAAACCCTGGTGAACTTGCGATGGGGCAAAGCCTCACCTTTGGCTCTAATCTCACCTTCATTGCGGACGGTGAAGGATGGGTAGACACCAACCGGCCTCTCTTCCCGACTTGCCCCATCTTCTTCGGGAAGCTCACCTTCGCCATCAACCTCTACGGCGACCTCATGCTCTACGTCCTGCCAATCCAGTAGACTGAAACGCGGCCTCCGACTCAGAATACGATGATGTTCCTCCAATAATGCTCCCGGCCGAAGCCCGGATCGCGGCTGCCAGGCCAGAACGCTGGTCCGACAGTGCAACAACCCACCAGCATGTCCTCACATCACAGCTGGTCACAATGGTATACACGAACTGCCTGCTAATCGACGACCACAACCCAGAAGATTGCATCTGGGGCGGGCACATCCCGGGCAATGGTGCCTCTTTTGTAAGCCTGATCTTGCTTCCGGAAACAGAGCGCGATGACGACTGTTGGAACAGCCCCGTCGGTGCATCACCAACAGACGACAGGACGCCACCGCAGGGTTCATCATCAGTTTGAAGCACGAATAATACAGTATATGACAAGACATGTACATCCAACACATTAACTCGGGTGAACCAACCCGTGGTTGGATGGTTAGCGGGACTGTGGTATCCCTAACCCATCGATTTATTTCAGGATTTCCGGCGATGCGCATTCAGTGGGAGGAGACGTTCACATCAATGATGAGGTGCCTACAATGACTTTGTAAATTTTAAGATGATATGCCGGCTCAGTCTTTCGAATGTGTTCATAAGGGTAGGGTGTGCATTCATAGGGATGAGTATATGCATGTGTATATGAACGCTTGCGTCTGTACTGTGTTAAAAAAAACACATTAACTCGGCTTGACTCGTTAGTCACCGCGTTTAGCTCGTGAGTTCCGAGCTTAAATTCCACCCCTAACTGCAGGTCACACTCGCAGAGGACCTCGGACAAGGCAGCCTCAGAATGCCTCGCAGGTCTGCAGAGACCGTTTCTAGTGCTCTCCTGATGGAGATCAAGTGGAGGGCCAGCCATTTTTGCGACCGTGAATTTCAAGCATGAAAAACAAAAACTCAGAATTTCTAAACCATTCTCGAGAGAATTTTCGTTATTCATAATTAGTTTCAACATAGTCTTATACAACAAAGGATAGTCTTCAGCACCTCACACACACACACACACACACACACAGACTGCCTTCTTGGTAGTAAGAAAAACAGCTTACATATAACAAATAAGTTTGTGCTTCATTGGGTTGGTCTAAAATTATTCAGCACATAATGCAGATATCATCTCATCCGGGTCGACAATTTTCACCGTGCACCGTCCACATCACCTGCAAACACATAAGAAATAAAACATGCTCACCTTGGCCTGATCGAAAGAAAACCAGAAATCAAGCAAGAAATGGATAGGCTGTGCATAAAAGAACGAATAAGACAAAATTTTACATTGACACACTACAAATACAACATGCAAGAAAATTTGCACAGAAATAGGATGTAGGCGTACAACTTTCCTAATAAGCATAAAAGGAGGCAAGCTAAAGTTTCGGCTCCTCAACGATATGAAACCTGGTCTAATACTAACATATAATCAGCAAGGAGTATTCACGGATGAGACAGAGAATAGAAACAAAAGTGAAGGCAAAAGCATACGGTGTCAAGAGATCGGCACCTGTGGTATAAAAGCCAGTGTAGGGGAAGATAGTTGCAGGGACTTGAGCCTCAAAAACTTTGTTGCACCACATTGACTTGAGCTCCACTGCAAAGACACCCTCTCTCGTCCACATAAAAAACATATCATCGTCCTCAATGAGACCCAATATCCTGACCGGACGCCCACTGGCAGAATGATTATTTACCAACGGCACTGATGACACATTCGGTGGAAGGAATGCATCCAACTGAATGGTCCTGCGCAGCACCCATTCCATAACACCCTCCGGACCTGTCTCCCAAGCCCATAGGCGAAGGTTGAACTCCGTCAAGGCAGCAAGGCCTAGCCCACCGTCCTCTGCCTTCATGATGTGGACATTCCTTCTGTACACACTATGTGTATCTTCTGGACACTCAATATGGTATAATTTACGCGTATCCAACTCAAAGGCAAGGATATATTTTGACTTCAGCGGCCAGTACAAGATGTTCCCAACAAGGACACTAGGCCTTGAATCAATATCAGATGGTGTTGGTGAAGAAACCATCTGGTGCCAGCTGCTACTCTCTGACGAGTATCTACAGGCATAGGCATAGCGTGTGCAAGTGAATACCCACACTACGAGAAAAGGGCAAGAGTGGCAGTCACCACTGTCCTTGTGGCCAGCTGCACAAAGCACTGTAGCTTGGCTCTCAGGAACAATGCCATGATTAAAACGCCGATCAGCATCCGGAGTAGCCGGTACATATTGCCTGTTGCCAGTCATGGGGTTCCATACCTGGAGCTGAGTCCAAGTTGAGCTAACGAGGAGGACAAGGCTGTGGCGGCAGCCAAGGACCTGCCAGCAGGGGTCAGGTAGGGAGAAGGCTGCCGTTGAGACACAATTAGGAGGGTCCCCTGTGGGGATAAAACGGGGGATGCTAGTGGAGTTGCTGAAGAAGCAAAGCACAGGGAGTTTCTGATGAAGCATGCGAAAGCGGCTGACGAATTGGCGGTTTTTGATGAGGCAGTGCCATCGCTTGCAGACTAGGGACGTGCGAATCAGGCAGGTGGGGTGTGCTGGGAGGCAGAGAAATATCTCGATGAGCAGATCATCTGGCAGCTGGCTTGATGAGGCAGGCAACAACCCCGAAGGGTCCATCATCTTCCTGATCTTAGAGCAGTTCTAGCAGTAGTAATATTTCAAGGTTTGTTGATTCTTCCGATCATACATCCCGGTATCTCAACTTACTCCAGTTTGCTTCAGAAACACATGCGCAACCGCTTTAACCTCTGCTTCTCAACTGCTGCTACAATTATTCTGGCAAGAGGTCGGGAACATTGACCTGCGCATCAACAAACTCTGCCAGTATACAGAGCATTGAAATTTGTTAGCAGCAAGTTCACAAATATAAGGCCTACACTGAAACAAATAAACATGTGTTCTGACGTTTAGCCTATATATTTTTCGTGTCCGCTTGTATCCAGTTTAGGATAATCAAATCCGGCAAGACGTGGTTAAAACATCTTGCCGGTTTAAATACATACAGAATTACAGATCAATACCCACTTAGAACCAGATCCGGGAAACAGAAAAACTAGAACAAAAACCGGCTGTTCTGACGAGCATCAGTAAGCTGCAGTGAGGATAGGCCTCTGTATTTCTAACAGCCTTTGTTCGTTTGCTATTTGAGTTCAGTTGTCATGCGAAACAACAAAAGATTTGCAGATCCACGATGCCCTACATAGGATTGATACTAACTAGCATAAAAATCTGAGTTCGGATACATGTTGTCGATGCATCGGAGGCAAACTGAATTTTTTTAATCCGAGCGCAAATTTCATATGCAAAAATCAGAGTTGATGCGTCAGAGGAAGGCAGGACGGCCGGATCTGGGAGGGAGGAGGAGAGAGCGGCTGACCTGGTTGTCGGGGCGGGGCGGATGGGTCCAGCGGCGGGTCGCCGGCGGCGTGGGAGTCGGCGGTGGGTCGGCGGAACTTGGAAGGGGAGGGAGGGGCGGAGGCAGGGCTCTTGGGGCGTACTTGAAGACTTGCTGGGCTTGGACGACATGGGCCGTGACCCATCTGGACACGAAAGAGGAAACCGTGCAGCAGCCGAGAGGACCGTTTGCTCAAAAAACAAATATAAAAAGCCGAGAGGAACACGAAAGGAAACATAATTGGACGTGCTAAAAAAGGAGAGAGAGATAAATGGGCTCGCGATGAACAGTAAAATCCAAAAATATTTAAAGTAAATTCAGAAAACTCTTAAATGATTTTGTGGCGAGCTTTGTTAAATGTTTTGAGCGGCTGCAAAATTTCATTATAAAATGACGTTAATGGAAATCGTGGCAAAGAAAAAAAACATAGTCAGCACTTCAAAATAATTTTGAAAATAACACTTTTGAAGCACCGATTTTGTTTTTCTTCATGATTTCCACGAATGTCGTTCCATAATGAAATTTTGTGTGCACTCAAAACATTTGTTAATGTTTGTAACAAACAAATTTTAGAATTTTTATTTTTTTTAATTTTTTTTCAGATTTTATTGTTCAGCTTGAGCCTAGAAACACCATGCCCGATTCCCAGTCCTATGTATCTTATTATTCTAAAAAATAAATATCTTTTTCTTCCTTCAAGTGTAGCTGCTCCCCACAAGCCATATGATTTGTTATGTAAAGCTCCCCACAAGTGTAGTTTTACCATCACTCCATATCATGCTGGGAGCGGGGAGGTTGGGGAAAAACTATTCAGGGACAGAACTTTGGGGGAAATTGCAAGGGACTCATTTCTATATATACACGTGACAACTTAGTTGTAATTTTCTTTGACTAATGGGACCGCGCGAGGAGAAGGGTGGACGCCGGAGTCGAGAAGCTCGAGGAGCCTCTGGCACGTGTCAGGCTTCCTTACCAACATGAAACCGAATCATATACAAAAATAAACACTTTTAATGGCATCTCTGTCCCATCTTAGGGCTATGTAACATCGCAAATTTTGGAATCCAAAAAATACTTTGTTTGTTTGTTTTATCTCTACTACTTATAAAAGAGCAAGCTCAAATTCCCCTAAAGTCTCCAATGCATATGTGTTTTAACTTGTTGTAGCTAAGCTCCCTTCATTTACTACTAAACTCTTCCATGCATTAACAAGCTTCCTTCATTTAAGTGTTTTACATAGGTTCACGCGTATGGCATTGTTTCTTCACGGGGTCACCAAAGTGCTCTCTTTCCTCTTTAATTGTTTTGCCACGTCATATTCTCACTTATGTGGCATGCTTACCACCTGTACACCGTGGAGCACTCGAAAGGGTCAATACAGTGCTATCCTAATGGAGACCAAGTGAAGGGCCACCCGTTTTTGCATCGGTGAATTTCAAGCATGAAAAACAAAAGCTGAAACTCACGCACTTTGCATCATCATTTGGCTGGATAAGCCTCCAGATGGTCTTTCTACCTTTATAAACAATACTAAATAATAAAACGAGTTGTTAAAAAAATCCCTCACCATGTACTCAATTTTCCTTGACATGCACTTTGATACAAGCGATAAGCTTCTGTTTTTGACAGATTACTACGGGTTGTTCTGTTTTTGACAGATTCTGTTTTTCGCGTGTTGTTTGCTTATTTTGATGCATCTATGGCTAGTATCGGAGGGTATGAACCATGGAAAAGTTGGAATACAGTAGATATTACACCAATATAAATAAAGAATGAGTTCACAACAGTACCAAAAGTGGTGATTTATTTTCTTATACTAACGGAGCTTACGAGATTTTCTGTTGAGTTTTGTGTTGTGAAGTTTTCAAGTTTTGGGTAAGGATTTGATGGACTATGGAATAAGGAGTGGCAAGAGCCTAAGCTTGGGGATGCCCAAGGCACCCCAAGGTAATATTCAAGGACAACCAAGAGCCTAAGCTTGGGGATGCTGATGACCCACAAGTATAGGGGGATCAATTGTAGCTCTTTTCGATAAGTAAGAGTGTCGAACCCAACAAGGAGCAGAAGGAAATGACAAGTGATTTTCAGCAAAGTAATGTCTGCAAGTGCTGAAATTGTAAGTAGCATAGTAGTTTGATAGCAAGATAATTTGTAACGAGCAAGTAACGATAGTAGCAACAAAAGTGCAGCAAGGTAGTCTAATCCTTTTGAGGCAAAGGACAGGCAAAAAATGTCTCTTATGATAAGCAAAGCGTTCTTGAGGGTACACGGGAATTTCATCTAGTCACTTTCACCATGTTGGTTCGATGTGTATTCGCTACTTTGATAATTTGATATGTGGGTGGACCAGTGCTTAGGTGCTGTTCTTGCTTGAACAAACCTCCTACTTATGATTAACCCTCCCGTAAGCATTCGAAACCTTGAGAAACGTATTAAGAATAAATTCTAACCATAGCATTAAACTTTTGGATCCAATCGGCCCCTTACGGAATAACGCATAAACTGGGGTTTAAGCTTCTGTCACTCGCAACCCATCATCTAATTGCTACTCCATAATGCATTCCCTTAGGCCCAAATATGGTGAAGTGTCATGTAGTCACGTTTCACATGACACCACTCAGGGAATCACAACATACATACTATCAAAATATCTAACACATATCAAGTTCACATGATTAGTTGCAACATGATTTCTCTCGTGACCTCAAGAACAAAAGTAACTACTCACAAATGATAATCATGCTCAAGATCAGAGGGGTATTAAATAGCATATTGGATCTGAACATATAATCTTCCATCAAATAAACCATATAGTAATCAACTATAAGATGTAATCAACACTACTAGTCACCCACAAGCACCAATCTATAGTTCCGGTAACGAGATTGAACACAAGAGATGAATTAGGGTTTGAGATGAGATGGTGCTATTGAATATGTTGATGGAGATTACCCTCCCCAAGATGGGAGAGTTGTTGGTGATGATGATGACGATGATTTCCCCCTCCGGGAGGGAAGTTCCCCCAACAGAATCGCTCTGCCAAAGGGAAAAAGTGCTCCTGCCCAAGTTCCGCCTCGAGATGGCAGCACTCCGTCCCAAAATTCCCCTCCTTATTTTTTTCTATGTCAAAATGACTTATATAGCAGAAGATGGGCACTGGAGGTGGGCCTGGGTGAGCACAACCACCAGGGCGCGCCTAGGCTCCCTAGCGCTCCCAGGTGGGTTGTGCCCACCTGGTGGGCCCCCTCTGGTAGTTATTTGCTCCAATATTCATCATATATTTGATAAAAAATCTTCGTAAAGTTTCAGCTTGTTTGGAATTGTGCAGAATAGGTGGCCTGACGTAGGTTTTCCAGGTCCAGATTTCCAGCTGCCGCAATTCTCCCTCTTTGTGTGTACCTTGTAAATTATGAGAGAAAAGGCATTAGAATTACTCCAAAAAAACATTATTATGCATAAAAACATCATAAATAACAGTAAGGAATCATGATGCAAAATGGACGTATCAACTCCCGCAAGCTTAGACCTCGCTTGTCCTCAAGCGAAAAACCAAAATCAAAAAACATGTCCACATGCTTAGAGAGAGTGTGATCACCCACAAGTATAGGGGATCTATCGTAGTCCTTTCGATAAGTAAGAGTGTCAAACCCAACGAGGAGCGGAAGGAAATGATAAGCGGTTTTCAGTAAGGTATTCTCTGCAAGCACTGAAATTATCGGTAACAGATAGTTTTGTGATAAGGTAATTTGTAACGGGTAACAATTAATGAAAGTAAATAAGGTGCAGCAAGATGGCCCAATCCTTTTTGTAGAAAAGGACAAGCCTGGACAGACTCTTATATGAAGGAAAACGCTCCCGAGGACACATGGGAATTATCGTCAAGCTAGTTTTCATCACGCTCATATGATTCGCGTTCGTTACTTTGATAATTTGATATGTGGGTGGACCGGTGCTTGGGTACTGCCTTTCTTGGACAGGCATCCCACTTATGATTAACCTCTATTGCAAGCATCCGCAACTGCAAAAGAAGTATTAAGGTAAACCTAACCATAGCATGAAACATATGGATCCAAATCAGCCCCTTACGAAGCAACTCATAAACTAGGGTTTAAGCTTCTGTCACTCTAGCAACCCATCATCTACTTATTACTTCCCAATGCCTTCCTCTAGGCCCAAACAATGGTGAAGTGTCATGTAGTCGACGTTCACATAACACCACTAGAGGAAAGACAACATACATCTCATCAAAATATCGAATGAATACCAAATTCACATGACTAATTATAGCAAGACTTCTCCCATGTCCTCATGAACAAACATAACTACTCACAAATCATATTCATGTTCATAATCAGAGAGGTATTAATATGCATAAGGGATCTGAACATATGATCTTCCACCAAATAAACCAACTAGCATCAACTACAAGGAGTAATCAACACTACTAGCAACCCACAGGTACCAATCTGAGGTTTTGGGACAAAGATTGGATACAAGAGATGAACTAGGGTTTGAGATGAGATGGTGCTGGTGAAGATGTTGATGGAGATTGACCCCCTCCCGATGAGAGGATCATTAGTGATGACGATGGTGATGATTTCCCCCTCCCGGAGGGATGTTTCCCCGCCAGAACAGCTCCACCGGAGCCCTAGATTGGTTCTGCCAAGGTTCCGCCTCGTGGTGGCAGTGTTTCGTCCCGAAAGCTTGCTTATGATTTTTTCCAGGGTAAAAGACTTCATATAGCATAAGATGGGCATCGGAGGCCTGCCAGGGGGCCCACGAGGCAGGGGGCGCGCCCAGGGGGCTAGGGCGCCCCCCCACCCTCGTGGATGGTGGGTGGCCCCCCTCTGGTTGATTCTTTCTCCAGTATTTTTTATTAATTCCAAAAACTGCCTCCGTGAAGTTTTAGGACTTTTGGGGCTGTGCAGAATAGGTCTCTAATATTTGCTCCTTTTCCAGCCCAGAATTCCAGCTGCCGGCATTCTCCCTCTTCATGTAAACCTTGTAAAATAAGAGAGAAAAGGCATAAGTATTGTGACATAACATGTAATAACATCCCATAATGCAATAAATATCGATATAAAAGCATGATGCAAAATGGACGTATCAACTCCCCCAAGCTTAGACCTCGCTTGTCCTCAAGCGGAAGCCGATAACGAAAAATATGTCCACATGTTTAGAGATAGAGGTGTCGATAAAATAAAATACATACATGAGGGCATCATGATCATTCTTATAACAGCAACATATATATAAATTGTCATATGATTTCTTATGCTCAAGTAACAATCTGGTCACAATGTAAAGTATGAATCAGACACTTCATTGAGGACTAACAAACTATATCTCAGTCATTGAAGCAATTGCAATTTATCATAACATCTAAAAGAGTCAATATAAGAGCTTTTCAGCAAGTCCACATACTCAACTATCATTTAGTCTTTCATAATTGCTAACACTCACGCAATACTTGTGGTTATGGAGTTTTAATCGGACACAGAGAAAGATAGGGGTTTATAGTGTTGCCTCCCAACCTTTTACCTCAAGGGTAATGTCAACAATAATAGTTCATGCTAACTTACATCCAATTGGATATATATATCAGGATCTTTCCAACACAAGGTGCTTGCCAAAGGATAAAATGTAAAAAGGAAAGGTGAAGATCACCATGACTCTTGCATAAGGGTAGAAGATAAAAGTAAAAGATAGGCCCTTCGCAGAGGGAAGCAGAGGTTGTCATGCGCTTTTATGGTTGGATGCACAAAATCTTAATGCAAAAGAACGTCACCTTATATTGCCACTTGTGATATGGACCTTTATTATGCAGTCCGTCGCTTTTATTGCTTCCATATCACAAGATCGTATAAAGCTTATTTTCTCCACACTAATAAATCATACATATTTAGAGAGCAATTTTTATTGCATACAACAATGACAACTTACTTGAAGGATCTTACTCAATCCATAGGTAGGTATGGTGGACTCTCATGGCAAAAACGGGTTTAAGGATATTTGGAAGCACAAGTAGTATCTCTACTTGGTGCAAAGAATTTGGCTAGCATGAGAGGGAAAGGCAAGCTCAACATGTTGGATGATCCATGACAATATACTTTATTTCAGATATAAGAGAACATAACTCATTACGTTGTCTTCCTTGTCCAACATCAACTTTTTAGCATGTCATATCTTAATGAGTGCTCACAATCATAAAAGATGTCCAAGATAGTATATTTATATGTGAAAACCTCTCTTTCTTTATTACTTCCTATTAATTGCAACGATGACCAAAACTATGTTTGTCAACTCTCAACAACTTTTATTCATCATACTCTTTATATGTGAAATCATTACTCTCCATAAGATCAATATGATCTCTTTACTTCTTTTTATTCTTTTATTCCCTCAAGATCATAGCAAGATAATCAAGCCCTTGACTCAACACTAATCTTTATTATATATAGCTCACGGACTAGATTACATAGAAGGATCATAAGGCAAAACTCAAAACTAAATCATACTAAAACTTTATTCTACTAGATCAAGATATTACCAAAAGGATCGAACTAAGAAAAACGGTAAAGATAGGAGTGTGATGGTGATACGATACCGGGGCACCTCCCCCAAGCTTGGCAGTTGCCAAGGGGAGTGCCCATACTCATGTGATTATATCTCTTTCCTCGGGGGTGGTGATGATGGAGTTGTTGATGATGTAGGCTTGTCGTCCATCTTCCAAGGCATGGGCTGACCATCATAGAAGGATGATCGAGTCTCCGGGATCCTCAAATCTGCAGCCAAACTCATTCTCTTGAATCTATATTCATACTCACAGTTTTGATTCTGCAGGTCATAGATCTGGGCTTGGAGGTGCTCGATTTTCTCGCGAAGCTTGAAGATGGCCTCCCCAATGTTCTTGGCATCCAGCTTGTGGTTGTCGGTGAACTCCGCGATCATCATGTGGTTGGTGTCGAGTCCGCGTTCCACCATCCCTTGGCACTTGAAAACTTGCTGCTCCATTGCTTCGAGCCTTGTCTCCACGCTTCCGGTCCTCCTTGGTCCCTCAACATCGCGGATGTGCAGCAACCCCTCACGCATCTCAATGGTTTGAGGATGTTGCAGCACTTCCGCGAGGTAGGGGTTGATGACCTTCTCGAAGAACTTGTCCTTGGGGGCACTTGGAGACGTCATGGTGATCTAGATCTGTCAAAAAAAACAGCTCGAAACAAAAACAGAGGATATTTGCGTGGTACGGTGGTCAAAACCTTCGGGAGGTTATATAATGAATTTTTACTGACCAAAAGAAGTATCGTGCAAGAAAACGGAGTCCGGAGGGCACACGAGGTGCCCACGAGGCAGGGGGCGCGCCCAGGGGGGTAGGGCGCGCCCTCCACCCTCGTGGATGCCTCGTGTCCCTTTTGGACTACTTCTTATTTTCCTATTTTCTTAAATATTCCAAAACGGAGAAAAATTGCCATTAGAACTGTTTTGGAGTCGGTTTACTTACTATACCACATACCTATTCCTTTTCGGAGTCTAAAACGTTCTAGAAAGTGTCCCTTATATATTCCTCCGGGGTTACGGTTTCAATAACATTAGTTTCAACATTTATAGGATTACCTGAGATATAATGTTTGATTCTTTGACCGTTCACCACCTTCGGATTTGTGCCTTCGAAGTTGTTGATTTTTATGGCACCGGAACGATAGACCTCCTCGATAACGTAAGGACCTTCCCATTTAGAGAGAAGTTTTCCTGCAAAAAATCTTAAACGAGAGTTGAATAGCAACACATAATCACCTACATTAAACTCACGCTTTTGTATCCTTTTGTCATGCCATCTTTTAACTTTTTCTTTAAACAGTTTGGCATTCTCATAGGCCTGGGTTCTCCATTCATCAAGTGAGCTAATGTCAAATAGTCTCTTCTCACCGGCAAGTTTGAAATCATAATTGAGCTCTTTAATGGCCCAATATGCCTTATGTTCTAGTTCGAGAGGTAAGTGACATGCTTTTCCATAAACCATTTTATACGGAGACATACCCATAGGATTTTTATATGCAGTTCTATAGGCCCATAATGCATCATCAAGTTTCTTGGACCAATTCTTTCTAGATCTATTAATAGTCTTTTGCAAAATTAATTTGAGCTCTCTATTACTAAGTTCTACTTGACCACTAGACTGTGGGTGATATGGAGATGCAATCCTATGATTAACATCGTACTTAGCAAGCATATTACGAAAAGCACCATGAATAAAATGTGAACCACCATCAGTCATTAAATATCTAGGGACTCCAAACCTCGGAAAAATAACTTCTTTAAGCATCTTAATAGAGGTGTTATGATCAGCACTACTAGTTGGAATAGCTTCTACCCACTTAGTAACGTAATCAACAGCAACTAAAATATGTGTATACCCATTAGAGGAAGGAAACGGTCCCATATAATCAAAGCCCCAAACATCAAATGGTTCAATAACAAGTGAATAATTCATAGGCATTTCTTGACGTCTACTAATATTACCAATTCTTTGACATTCATCACAAGACAAGACAAACTTACGGGCATCTTTGAAGAGAGTAGGCCAATAAAAACCGGATTGCAATACCTTATGTGCAGTTCTATCTCCAGCGTGGTGTCCTCCATAAGCTTCGGAGTGACACTTGCGTAGGATCTGTTCCTGTTCATGCTCAGGTACACAACGTCTAATAACACCATCTACTCCTTCTTTATAAAGGTGTGGGTCATCCCAGAAGTAATGTCTTAAATCATAGAAAAACTTTTTCTTTTGCTGGTATGTGAAACTAGGTGGTATAAATTTAGCAACAATGTAATTAGCATAATCAGCATACCATGGAGCAGTACGAGAAGCATTTATGACAGCTAATTGTTCATCAGGAAGCTATCAATAGGTAGTGGGTCATCAAGAACATTCTCTAACCTAGACAAGTTGTCTGCAACGGGGTTCTCAGCTCCCTTTCTATCAATAATATGCAAATCAAATTCTTGTAGCAAGAGAACCCATCTAATAAGTCTAGGTTTAGCATCTTTCTTTTCCATAAGATATTTAATAGCAGCATGATCAGTGTGAACAGTTACTTTAGAATCAACAATATAAGGTCTAAACTTATCACAAGCAAATACGACTGCTAAAAATTCTTTTTCAGTAGTAGCATAATTTATTTGGGCACTTTCTAGAGTTTTACTAGCATATTGAATAACATTTAATTTCTTATCAACTCTTTGTCCTAGAACAGCACCTACAGCATAATCACTAGCATCACACATAATTTCAAAGGGTAAATTCCAATCAGGTGGCTGAACAATAGGTGCAGAAATCAAGGCTTTCTTAAGTATTTCAAATGCTTCTACACAATCATCATCAAAGACAAAAGGAACATCTTTTTGTAAGAGATTAGTCAGAGGCCTAAAAATTTTAGAGAAGTCCTTAATGAACCTCCTATAAAAACCGGCATGACCAAGGAAACTTCTTATACCTTTAATGTCCTTGGGACACGACATCTTTTCAATAGCATCAACTTTAGCTTTATCAACTTCAATACCTCTTTCAGAAATTTTATGCCCCAAGACAATACCTTCATTAACCATAAAGTGGCACTTCTCCCAATTCAAGACAAGATTAGTTTCTTCACATCTCTGCAAAACTCGATCAAGGTTGCTCAAGCAATCATCAAAAGAAGTTCCATATACGGAGAAATCATCCATGAAAACCTCAACAATCTTTTCACAAAAATCAGAGAATATAGCCATCATGCATCTTTGAAAGGTAGCAGGTGCATTACATAAAGCAAAAGGCATACGTCTATAAGCAAAGGTACCGAAAGGGCAAGTAAAAGTGGTCTTTTCTTGATCCTCTTTTGACACAGGTATTTGAGAGAAACCAGAATAACCATCTAGAAAGCAAAAATGTGTATGTTTGGATAATCTTTCTAGCATTTGATCAATAAAAGGTAAAGGGTAATGATCTTTTTAGTAGCTTTATTTAGTTTACGAAAATCAATTACCATTCTATAACATGTAACAATTCTTTGTGGGATCAATTCATCTTTATCATTAGGAACAACAGTAATACCTCCCTTCTTGGGGACACAATAGACATGACTTACCCACTGATTGTCAGCAACGTGATAAATTATACCTGCCTCCAGAAGCTTTAGTATTTCTTTTCTTACCACTTCTTTCATCTTAGGATTTAACCGTCGTTGGTGATCAACAACTGGTTTAATGTCTTTCTCCAACTTTATTTTGTGTTGGCATAGAGTGGGACTAATGCCCTTAAGATCATCAAGAGTATATCCAATAGCAGCACGGTGCTTCTTCAGAGTTTTCAATAATTTCTTTTCTTCATGCTCTGAAAGGTTAGCACTAATAATAACAGGATATATCTTGTTTTCATCAAGATAAGCATATTTAAGAGTATCATGTAATGGTTTAAGCTCAAACACGGGATCACCCTTGGGTGGAGGAGGATCTCCTAGGATTTCGACAGGCAAGTTGTGTTTCAAAATAGGTCCCTGTTTAAAGAATACATCATCTATTTCCCTTCTTTCATTCATAAACATATCACTTTCATGGTCGAGGAAATATTGTTCTAAAGGATCATGAGGAGGCACGGCAATAGAGGCAAGACCAATAATTTCATCTTTACTAGGCAATTCTTTATCATGGGGTTGCCTACGAAATTTAGCAAAATTAAACTCATGAGACATATCCCCCAAACCAATAGTAACAACATCCTTTTTGCAATCTATCCTAGCATTAACAGTATTCAAGAAGGGTCTACCTAATATGATGGGACAAAAGTTATCTTGTGGGGAACCAAGAACAAGAAAATCAGCAGGATATTTAACTTTCCCACATAAGACTTCAACATCTCTAACAATCCCAACTGGTGAAATAGTGTCTCTATGGGCAAGCTTAATTGTAACATCAATTTCCTTTATCTCAGCAGGTGCAATATCATGCATAATTTCTTTGTATAAGGAATGAGGTATTGCACTAGCACCCATATCACATAAGCCATGATAGCAATGATCTCCTATTTAACAGAAATAACATGCATGCCTACAACAGGTCTATGTTTATTTTTAGTGTCAGGTCTAGCAATTCTAGCAGCTTCATCACATAAGTAAATAACATGCCCATCAATATTATCAGCCAAGAGATCTTTAACCATAGCAACACTAGGTTCAACTTTAATTTGCTCAACGGGTGTAGGTGTTCTAGTGTTACTCTTACGAACCACAGTTGAAGCTTTAGCATGATCCTTTATTCTAACAGGGAAAGGTGGTTTCTCAATATAAGCAGTAGGAATAATAGGATCAACATTATAAGTGATAGTCTTTTCTTCAACTTTAATAGGTGCAACTACTTTTACTTCAATGGGAGGATTATATTTAAACCACTTCTGCTTAGGGAGATCAACATGAGTAGCAAAGGATTCACAGAAAGAAGCTACTATCTCAGAGTCAAGTCCATATTTAGTGCTAATTAAATTCATGGAAAACAACGGTATCCATAAAAGATTTAACACAATCAAACTTAGGTGTTATACCTGACTCCTTACCTTCGTCGAGATCCCAATCTTCAGAGTTGCGTTTAATTCTTTCCAATAAATCCAATTTGAATTCAATAGTCTTCATCATAAAAGAGCCAGTACAAGAAGTATCGAGCATGGAGCGATTGTTGAGAGAAAGCCGAGCATAAATTTTTGAATAATAATTTCTCTTGAGAGCTCATGATTGGGGCATGAATATAACATTGACTTAAGCCTCCCCCAAGCTTGAGCGATGCTTTCTCCTTCGCGAGGCCAAAAATTATATATATAATTACGATCACGATGAACAAGATGCAAAGGATAAAAGTTCTAATGAAATTCCAATTTCAATCGGTTGTAGTTCCATGATCCCATATCATCACATAGCCTAAACCATGTCAATGCCTTTCCCTTCAAAGATAAAGGGAAGACCTTCTTCTTGATAACATCCTCGGGCATACCTGCAAGCTTAAATAATCCACAAACTTCATCCACATAGATTAGGTGCAAATCGGGATGTAATGTTCCATCTCCTGTAAAAGGATTAGCTAGCAGTTTCTCTATCATACCCGAAGGAATTCAAAGTAAACATTTTCAGTAGGTTCAGTAGGTTGAGGAGCAACTCTTTGCTCTACTGGTCGGGGTGAAGATACCCCGAACAAGCCCCTCAAAGGATTATGTTCCATAGTAACAAGTGACAGTAAATTTCAGCACACTATATAAATTTTTCCTTACCAAATTCCACCTACCAAAGGCGCTTCACTCCCCGGCAACGGCGCTAGAAAAGAGACTTGATGACCCACAAGTATAGGGGATCTATCGTAGTCCTTTCAATAAGTAAGAGTGTCGAAACCAACGAAGAGCAGAAGGAAATGATAAGCGGTTTTCAGTAAGGTATTCCCTGCAAGCACTGAAATTATCGGTAACAGATAGTTTTGTGATAAGGTAATTTGTAACGGGTAACAATTAATGAAAGTAAATAGGGTGCAGCAAGATGGCCCAATCCTTTTTGTAGCAAAGGACAAGCCTGGACAAACTCTTATATGAAGGAAAACGCTCCCGAGGACACATGGGAATTATCGTCAAGCTAGTTTTCATCACGCTCATATGATTCACATTCGTTACTTTGATAATTTGATATGTGGGTGGACCAATGCTTGGGTACTGCCCTTTCTTGGACAAGCATACCACTTATGATTAACCCCTATTGCAAGCATCCGCAACTACAAAAGAAGTATTAAGGTAAACCTAACCATAGCATGAAACATATGGATCCAAATCAGCCCCTTACGAAGCAACTCATAAACTAGGGTTTAAGCTTCTGTCACTCTAGCAACCCATCATCTACTTATTAGTTCCCAATGCCTTCCTCTAGGCCCAAACAATGGTGAAATGTCATGTAGTCGACGTTCACATAACACCACTAGAGGAAAGACAACATACATCTCATCAAAATATCGAACGAATACCAAATTCACATGACTACTTATAGCAAGACTTCTCCCATGTCCTCATGAACAAACGTAAGAACTCACAAATCATATTCATGTTCATAATTAGAGGGGTATTAATATGCATAAGGGATCTGAACATATGATCTTCCACCAAATAAACCAACTAGCATCAACTACAAGGAGTAATCAACACTACTAGCAACCCACAGGTACCAATCTGAGGTTTTGGGACAAAGATTGGATACAAGAGATGAACTAGGGTTTGAGATGAGATGGTGCTGGTGAAGATGTTAATGGAGATTGACCCCCTCCCAATGAGAGGATCGTTGGTGATGACGATGGTGATGATTTCCCCCTCCCGGAGGGATGTTTCCCCAGCAGAACAGCTCCACCGGAGCCCTAGATTGGTTCCCCCTCGTGGCGGCGGTGTTTCATCCCGAAAGCTTGCTTATGATTTTTTCCAGGGTAAAATACTTCATATAGTAGAAGATGGGCATCGGAGGCCTACCAGGGGGCCCACGAGGCAGCGGGGCGTGCCCAGGGGGGTAGGGCGTGCCCCCACCCTCGTGGATGGTGGGTGGCCCCCCTCTGGTTGATTCTTTCTCCAGTATTTTTTTATTAATTCCAAAAACTACCTCCGTGAAGTTTCAGGACTTTTGGGGCTGTGCAGAATATGTCTCTAATATTTGCTCCTTTTCCAGCCCAGAATTCCAGTTGCCGACATTCTCCCTCTTCATGTAAACCTTATAAAATAAGAGAGAAAAGGCATAAGTATTGTGACATAACGTGTAATAACAGGCCATAATGCAATAAATATCGATATAAAAGCATGATGCAAAATGGACGTATCAGAGAGGTGTCGATAAAAACAAAATACGGACATAGAAGAATCATGTTCATTATTATAACATCAACAAACTTAAACATAAGACTCTTATCATAAAGCTCTTATCATAGACTTCTCATGAATAAGTGACAATTCATCACACTATTGAAGTATAAAGTAAAAACTCTATTAGAAACCAACAAACTATGTTCTCAGTCAACTTTGCAACTACAATTCATCATCTTTTCAGGAAGGGTCACGTATCGGGGCCTTTAGGCAAGTCCACATACTCAACCATCATATAGTCTTCTATGATTGCTAACACTCACCGCGTACACATGAGCAAAACGTTTCAACCGAACACATAGAAAGATAGGGGCTTATAGTTTCGCCTCCCAACGTATTCACCTCAAGGGTGATGTCAACAATAATAACTCATGCTATATATATTCGACTGGACATATGTGTTTGGATCTTTCCTCACCACATGATGCTTGCCAAAGGATAAAAATAAAAAGGAATAGAAGGAAAACTTTGACTCGTTGCATAAAAGTAAATACATAAAAGTAAATGATAGGCCCTTCGCAGAGGGAAGCAGAGGTTGCCATGCGCTTATTTGTTTGTATGCTCAACCCCTTAGTGCAAAAGAACGTCACGTTGCATTGCCCCTTGTGACAGCGACCTTTATTATGCTGTCTGTCGCTTTTATTCTTCATCATCACCAGTTCGTGCAATGCTCAATTTTCTCTTACACTAAATGATCTCATACTTTTAGAAGCAATTTTTATTGCCTTTTTGCACCGATGAAAACTTACTTGAGGGATCTTGCTCAATCCCTAGGTAGGTATGGTGGACACTTGAAAATAAGATTTGGGTTTAAGGGTTTTTGGATGCACAAGTAGTATCTCTACTTAGTGCGGAATTTTTGGCTAGCAAAGATAGGGGGCAAGCACCACATGTTAAAGGATCCATGACAATATGACTTCTATGTGAATATAAACAAACATAAACCATTAAGTTGTCTTCCTTGTCCAACGTCAACAATTTTGGCATATAATATTTTGAGAGGGCTCACAATCACAAAAGATTTTTCTAGGATAGTATATTTATATGTGAATCTTCTCTTCCCTTATTAATTCTTTCATGAGTTGCATCTTTGACTAATGCTATGTTTGTCAATCTCTAATAAAATTTTCTACTTATACTTTTCCTTATGTGGTGTCATCACCTACCATAAGATTAGTATATGATCTTCTTGATTTATTTCCTTTATTTTATTTACTTTCTTTGTTATTTATTTTCTTTTATTTGCAACATGAAAGTAAAGAAAGCAAAAACTCAAACTAAACTTTATTATATATTGATACGTCTCCAACGTATCTATAATTTTTGATTGTTCCATGCTATATTATATTTTTTTGGATGTTTAATGGGCTTTATTATACACTTTTATATTATTTTTGGGACTAACCTATTAACCGTAGGCCCAACCCAAATTGCTGTTTTTTGCCTATTTTAGAGTTCACAGAAAAAGAATATCAAACGGAGTCCAAACGGAATGAAACCTTCGGGAACGTGATTTTTGGAACAAACGTGATCCAGAGGACTTGGAGTCCACGTCAAGAAAGCAACGAGGAGAGCACGAGGCAGGGGGCGTGCCTACCCCCCTTGGGCGCGCCCTCCACCCTCGTGGGGCCCACGTTGCTCCACCGACATACTTCTTCCTCCTATATATACCTACGTACCCCCAAACCATCAGAGGCATCCACGAAAACCTAATTCCACCGCCGCAACCTTCTGTACCTGTGAGATCCCATCTTGGGGCCTTTTCCGGCGTCCTGCCGGAGGGGGCATTGATCACGGAGGGCTTCTACATCAACACCATAGCCTCTCCGATGATGTGTGAGTAGTTTACCTCAGACCTTCGGGTCCATAGTTATTAGATAGATGGCTTCTTCTCTCTCTTTGGATCTCAATACAAAGTTCTCCACGATTCTCGTGGAGATCTATTCGATGTAATCTTGTTTTGCGGTGTGTTTGTTGAGACCGATGAATTGTGGGTTTATGATCAAGTTTATCTATGAACAATATTTCAATCTTCTCTGAATTCTTTTATGTATGATTGGTTATCTTTGCAAGTCTCTTCGAATTATCAGTTTGGTTTGGCCTACTAGATTGATCTTTCTTGCAATGGGAGAAGTGCTTAGCTTTGGGTTCAATCTTGCGGTGTCCTTTCCCAGTGACAGCAGGGGAAACAAGGCACATATTGTATTGTTTCCATCGAGGGTAACAAGATGAGGTTTATATCATATTGCATGAGTTTATCCCTCTACATCATGTCATCTTACTTAAAGCATTACTCTGTTCTTATGAACTTAATACTCTAGGTGCATGCTCGATAGCGGTCGATGTGTGGAGTAATAGTAGTAGATGCAGGCAGGAGTCGGTCTACTTGTCACGGACGTGATGCCTATATACATGATCATACCTAGATATTCTCATAACTATGCTCAATTCTATCAATTGCTCAACAGTAATTTGTTCACCCACCGTAATACTTATGCTCTTGAGAGAAGCCACTAGTGAAACCTATGGCCCCCGGATCTATTTTCCATCATATTAATCTTCCAAAACTTAGCTATTTCTATTGCCGTTTATTTTACTTTGCATCTTTATTTACTCTTTATCATAAAAATACCAAAAATATTATCTTATCATATCTATCAGATCTCACTCTCGTAAGTGACAGTGAAGGGATTGACAACCCCTTTATCACGTTGGTTGCGAGGTTCTTATTTGTTTGTGTAGGTGCGTGGGACTCGAGCGTGGTCTCCTACTGGATTGATACCTTGGTTCTAAAAAATTGAGGGAAATACTTACGCTACTTTACCGCATCACCCTTTCCTCTTCAAGGGAAAACCAAAGCAGTGCTCAAGAGGTAGCATATATCTTGCACATGATTACAAGGATAGATCACTAAGCAAACTCTCAAAGAAGAAAGGATCGAACTAAACTTTTATTCATCTAAAGCAAAAGATCAAACTAAAATAAGTAAAAGAAAAAGATAGTGGGATGATACGATACCGGGGCACCTCCCCCAAGCTAGGCGGAAGCCAAGGGGAGTGCCCATACCCGATACCCAATTTTCCTTTGGCGGTGAAGAAGATGATGGTGGTGATGAAGTAGTATTATCCAATATAACCATGAGTAGATCCTTCAAACCTTGAATCTCCCGAAGGGCTTGATGAATTAATTCACTGTTTTTCTTCACCTCAGCCATTTTGTGTTTATTCTCCGGGCCCCACGGTTTTGTTCCTGCACCGTTTTCTCTTGGCCGAGATATGTCCCAATTGGACGGTATGTGCCTGCGAGGAGTATTCTCGAACCCATATTTGTGAATCAAATTGCGAAAATTATTACTATGTAACCTGTGGAAAGGCCTCCTCGGAGGGAGTTCTTCTTGCACTTCTAGGCTCGCTTGATTGTCTGAAGATCCCATGGCTTGATGAGGATTGGGGTGAGTAGAGATGCCGGCTAGTGTGCCTCTCTCGGAGGCCGGAGAGTGAACCCCAAAAGGATTTCCCTCCTCTTCCTCCATAGCAGCCTCTCCAGCTTCATCTCTCCTTAGATCCTCCTGAACCACCCTTGTGTCTTTGTCTCCATTATTGAAAGGTGAGGAATACACGATGTTGGTCTAGCTGAATCTGTTAGAAAACAACAAAGAAAAGAAAACAGAGGATTTCGTGATATGGTAGTTAACAGGTTCAAGGAGTATATATAGATTTTTTATCTTGGGGGACAAGCAAACTGTAGAAAAACGGAGTCCAGAAGGTGTCCCAGGTGGGTTGTGCCCACCAGGGTATGCTTCCTGGAAGTTTCTTATTTTCCTATTTTTCTAAGTATTCCAAAACTGACAAAAAATTATTTTGCAGATTTTTTGGAGTCCGTTTACTTATCGTATCACGTACCTCCTTATTTTCACGATTCTGGAGTGTTCCGGAAGGACTTTTTATGTGTTCTTCCGGTGTCAAAGTTTGGATAATATTACTTTCAACTTTAATGGGTGTACCTGAGATATAATTTTTTATTCGTCTCCCATTGACAACCTTCGGGTTAGTACCTTAGGCATTATTTATTTTGATGGCTCTAGTCCGATAAACCTCCTTGATAACGTAGGGGCCTTCCCATTTTGAGAGGAGTTTTCCTGCAAAGAATCTGAAATGAGAGTTGTACAAAAGAACATATTCTCCGACTTTAAACTCACGCTTTTGGAATCTTTTGTCATGCCATCTTTTAACTTTTTGTTTGAATAATTTTGCATTTTCATAAGCTTGGGTTCTCCATTCATCTAATGAGATAATATCAAATAACCTCTTTTCACCGGCAAGTTTGAAATCATAGTTGAGCTCTTTGATGGCCCAATATGCTTTATGTTCTAACTCAAGAGGCAAATGACAAGCTTTTCCATAAACCATTTTATAAGGAGACATACCCATAGTATTTTTATATGCTGTTCTATAAGCCCAAAGTGCAACATCTAATTTCTTAGACCAATTCTTCCTAGACCTATTGATGGTCTTTTGCAAAATTAATTTTATTTCTCTATTGCTAAGTTCAAGTTGACCACTAGACTGAGGATGATAAGGTGATGCAATTCTATCGTTAACATCATACTTGGCAAGCATTTTACGGAAAGTACCATGAATAAAGTGTGAACCACCATCAGTCATTAAATATCTAGGGACTCCAAACCTTGGGAAAATAACTTCCTTAAGCATTTTAATAGATGTGTTGTGATCAACACTACAGGTTGGAATAGCTTCTACCCATTTAGTAACATAATCAACAACAACCAAAATATGTTTATACCCATTAGAGGAAGGAAAAGGTCCCATGTAATCAAATCCCCAAACATTAAATGGTTCAACAACAAGTGAATAATTCATAGGCATTTCTTGACGCTTACCGATATTACCTATTCTTTGACATTCATCACAGATAAGACGAACTTACGAGCATCCTTGAAGAGAGTAGGCCAATAAAATCCAGATTGCAATACCTTGTGAGCAGTTCTATCTCCAGCATAATGCCCTCCATAAGCTTCGGAGTGACATTTCCGTAGCATTTGTCCCTGTTCATGCTCAGGTACACAATGTCTAATAATACCATCTACTCCTTCTTTATAAAGATGTGGGTCATCCCAAAAGTAATGTCTTAAATCATAGAAGATTTTTTCTTTTGTTGGTATGTAAAGCTAGGTGGTAAATATTTAGCAACAATGTAATTAGCATAGTCAGCATACCAAGGAGTACTATAAGCAACATTTATTGTAGCTAACTGCTCATCAGGAAAACTATCATCAATAGGTAGTGGGTCATCAGACACATTTTCAAGCCTAGATAAATTATCAGCTACGGGGTTCTCAGCTCCTTTTCTATCAACAATATGTAAATCAAATTCTTGTAACAAGAGAACCCAACGAATAAGTCTAGGTTTAGCATCTTTCTTTGCCATAAGATATTTAATAGCAGCATGGTCCGTGTGAACAATTACTTTTGAATCAACAATATAAGGTCTAAATTTATCACAAGCAACACCACTGCTAAGAATTCTTTTTCAGTAGTAGCATAATTTTGTTGACCACTCTCTAGAGTTTTACTAGTATAATGAATAATATTCAGTTTCTTATCAACTCTTTGTCCTAGAACAACACCAACATCATAATCACTAGCATCACACATAATTTCAAAAGGAAAGTTCCAATCAGGTGGTTGAACAATAGGTGCGGAAATTAAGGCTTTCTCGAGTGTTTCAAAGGCTTCTAAACAATCATCATAAAAAAGGAATATCCTTTTGCAAAAGACTCGTAAGAGGCCTAGAAATTTTAGAAAAGTCTTTGATAAATCTCCTATAGAAACCAACGTGACCTAAGAAACTACGAATACCTTTTATATCTTTAGGACATGGCATTTTCTCAATTGCATCAACCTTAGCTTTGTCCACTTCAATACCTCTTTCAGAAATTTTATGAACCAAGACAATGCCTTCATTAACCATAAAGTTGCACTTCTCCCAATTCAAGACAAGATTTGTCTGCTCGCATCTCTGCAAAAGTCGATCAAGATTGCTTAAACAATCATCAAAAGACTTCCCGAAAACAGAGAAATCATCCATGAAAAGCTCAACAATCTTTTCACAAGGCATAGCCTAGTGGTGGGAAGGGGCAGATGCCTTCCCACCCACCCAGGTTCAAGGCATGGTACTTGCAATTTGGGGTTGTTGCACCAATTATACTGTAGGGGGTTCCCTTACAGTCTTTCTGTAAAAAAAACAATCTTTTCACAAAAGTCAAACAATATAGAAGTCATACATCTTTGAAAGGTAGCAGGTGCATTACATAAACCGAAAGGCATATGTCTATAAGCATAGGTTCCAAAGGGACAAGTAAAAGTGGTCTTTTCTTGATCAGGTTAAGAAACAGGTATTTGTGAAAAACCAGAATATCCATCAAGGAAGAAAAATGTGTGTGCTTAGATAATCTTTCAAGCATTTGATCAATAAAAGGCAGAGGGTAATGATCTTTTCTAGTTGCTTTGTTTAATTTTCTAAAATCAATTACCATTCTATAGCCTATAACAATTCTATGTGGAATAAGTTCATTCTTATCATTAGGAACAACAGTTATACCTCCTTTATTAGGGACACAATGAACAAGACTTACCCATCTACTATCAGCTATGGGATAGATTATACCTGCTTCCAGAAGTTTTAATATTTCTGTTCTTACCACTTCCTTCATTTTTGGATTTATCCGATGTTGGTGATCAACAACGGGTTTAGCATCAGGTTCCATATTAATTTTGTGCTGACATAGAGTGGGACTAATGCCCTTTAAATCATCAAGAGTATATCCAATAGCAGCTCGGTGCTTCCTTAGAACTTTCAATAATCTTTCTTCTTCATGTTCTGAAAGGTTAGCACTAATAATAACAGGATATATCTTCTTTTCATCAAGATAAGCATATTTCAAAGTGTTTGGCAATTGTTTTAATTCAAACACAGGATAACCTTTAGGTGGAGGAGGACCTCCTAGAGTTTCAATAGGCAAGTTGTGTTTAAGCAGAGGACGTTGTTCAAAGAAAATCTTATCTATTTCATTTCTTTCATGCATATGTAAATCATTTTCATGGTCTAGCAAATATCGTTCTAATGGATCAGTAGGTGGTACAACAACAGAAGCAAGACCAATTATTTAATCCTCACTAGGCAATTCTTTTTCATGAACTTTCTACTAAACTTGGAAAAATTAAACTCATGAAAGTCATCAACAAAAACTAACACCGACAGTTTGTTTCTCACAGTCTATTCTAGCATTAACGGTGTTCAAGAAAGGTCTACCAAAGATAATGGGACAAAAATCATCTTGTGGGGAACCAAGAACATGAAAATCAGTAGGGTATTTTATTTTCCCACACAAGAGTTCAACATGTCTAACAATCCCAATTGGGGATATAGTGTCTCTATTAGTAAGTTTAATAGTAACATCTATGTCTTCTATCTCCGCGGCTACTATGTCATTCATAATTTCTTTATATAAGGAATAAGGAATAGCACTCGCACTAGCACCTTTGTCACATAAACCATGATAACAGTGATCTCCTATTTTAACTGAGACAACAGGCATGCCAACAACAGGTCTATGTTTATCCTTTTTATCAGGTTTGGCAATTCTAGCAGCTTCTTCCCAGAAGTAAATAACATGCCCATCTACATTTTCTTCCAAAAGATCCTTAACCATAGCAATAATAGGTTCTACTTTAATTTGTTCATCAGGTTTAGGTGTTCTAATATAACTTTTGTTGACCACAATTGAGACTTTAGCATGTTCTTTTATCCTAACAAGGAAGGGTGGTCTCTCAATATAAGCAGTAGGAACAACTGGATCAACATTATAAATTATAGTTTCTTCTTTAACTGGTACTGGTTCTTTAATTTCTTATTTAATAGGTGGGTGATATTTAGACCATTCTCTTTAGAGAGATCAACATGAGTAGCAAATGATTCACAAAAGGAGGCTACTATCTCAGAGTCAAGTCCATATTTAGTGCTAAAATTTTGAAAAGCATCGGTATTCATAAAAGATTTAACACAATCATACTTAAGCTTAATACATGACTCTTTACCTTCATCGAGTTCCCAATCTTCAGAGTTGCGTTTAATTCTTTCCAAAAGATCCCACCAGAATTCAATAGTCTTCTTCATAAAAGAACCAGCACAAGAAGTATCGAGCATGGTTTGATCATTACGAGAAAGCCTAGCATAAAAGTTCTGGATAATAATTTCTTTTGAGAGCTCATGATTGGGGCATGAATATAACATTGACTTAAGCCTCCCCCAAGCTAGAGTGATACTTTCTCCTTCACGAGGCCAAAAATTATATATATATATATATATATATATATATATATATATATATATATATAATTCCGATCACGATGAACTAGATGCATAGGATATTTTTTTGGTGGAACTCCAATTTCAAACGATTCCAATTCCAAGATGCAATATCATCGCAGAGCCTATACCATGCCAATGCTTTTCCTTTCAAAGATAAAGGGAAAAACTTTTTCATAACTTCATCCCTGGGTAAACCTACAAGCTTGAACAATCCACAAATTTGTTCTACATATATCAAGTGCATATCAGGATGTTCGGTTCCATCTCCTGCATAAGGATGTGCGGTAGGTTGAGGGGTAGCTAATTGTGGTTCCGGTCGAGGTGAAGATACCCCGAACAAACCCCTCAAAGGATTGTTCTCCATAGCAACAAGTGACAATAAATTTCAGCACACTATATAAATGTTTCCTTACCAAATTCCACTTACCAAAGGCGCTTCACTCCCCGACAACGGCGCCAGAAAATAGCCTTGATGGCCCCCAAGTATAGGGGATAAATTGTAGCTCTTTTCGATAAGTAAGTTTATCAAACCTAACGAGGAGCAGAAGGAAATGGCAAGTGGTTTTCAGCAAGGTAATGTCTGCAAGTGCTGAAATTGTAAGTAGCAGAGTAGTTTGATAGCAAGATAATTTGTAACGAGCAAGTAACGATAGTAGCAACAAAAGTGCAGCAAGTTAGCCCAGTACTTTTGAGGCAAAGGACAGGCCAAAACGGTCTCTTATGATAAGCAAAGCGTTCTTGAGGGTATACGGGATTTTCATCTAGTCACTTTCATCATGTTGGTTTAATTCGTGTTCGGTACTTTGATAATTTGATATGTGGGTGGACCGGTGCTTAGTTGCTGTTCTTATTTGAGAAAACCTCCTACTTATGATTAACCCTCCTGCAAGGATCCGCAACTACAAGAAAAGTATTAAGAATAAATTCTAACCATAGCATTAAACTTTTGGATCCAATCGGTCCCTTGCGGAATAGCGCATAAACTGGGGTTTAAGCTTTTGTCACTCTCGCAACCCATCATATAATTGCTACTCCAAAATGCATTCCCTTAGGCCCAAATATGGTGAAGTGTCATGTAGTCGACGTTCATATGACACCACTAAGGGAATCACAACATACATACTATCAAACTATCGAACACATATCAAGTTCACATGATTGCTTGCAACATGATTTCTCCCGTGACCTCAAGAACAAAAGTAACTACTCACAAATGATAATCATGCTCAAGATCAGAGGGGTATTAAATAGCATATTGGATCTGAACATATAATATTCCACCAAATAAACCATATAGTAATCAACTACAAGATGTAGTCAATACTACTAGTCACCCACAAGCACCAATCTATAGTTCCGGTAACAAGATTGAACACAAGAGATGAACTAGGGTTTGAGATGATATGGTGCTGTTGAAGATGTTGATGGAGATTGCCCTCCCCAATATGGGAGAGTTGTTGGTAATGATGATGACAATGATTTCCCCCTCCGAGAGGGAAGTTCCCCCGGCGGAATCGCTCCGTCGGAGGGCAAAAGTGCTCCTGCCCAAGTTCCGCCTCGAGACGGCGGCGCCCCATCCCAAAAGTCCTCTCCTTATTTTTTCTAGGTCAAAATTACCTATATACCAGAAGATGGGCACCGGAGGTGGGCCTCGGTGAGCACAACCCACCAGGGCGCGCCTGGGCTCCCCGGCGCGCCCAGGTGGGTTGTGCCCACCTGGTGGGCCCCCTTTGGTAGTTATTTGCTCCAATATTCATCATATATTTGATAAAAAATCTCTGTGAAGTTTCAGCTTGTTTTGAGTTGTGCAGAATAGGTGGCCTGACGTAGCTTTTGCAGGTCCAGATTTCCAGCTGCCAGAATTCTCCCTCGTTGTGTGTACCTTGTAAATTATAAGAGAAAAGGCATTAGAATTACTCCAAAAAGAATTATTATGCATAAAAACATCATAAATAACAGTAAGGAAAAATGATGCAAAATGGACGTATCACATGCCCCGGAAGGCATCCCCTCTTTCATCTTCGTCTATCGGTAACTTTACTTGAGGCTATATTTTTATTCACCACATCATATGTGTTTTGCTTCGAGCATCTTGTATGATTTGAGTCTTTGCTTTTTAGTTTGCCACAATCATCCTTGCTGTACACAGCTTTTGGGAGAGACAAGCATGAATCGTGATTTATTATAATACTCTATGTGCTTCACTTATATCTTTTGAGCTAGGAAAATTTGTGTTGGAAATATGCCCTAGAGGCAATAATAAATTAGTTATTATTATATTTCCTTGTTCATGATAAACGTTTATTATCCATGCTAGAATTGTATTGATAGGAAACTCAGATACATGTGTGGATACATAGACAACACCATGTCCCTAGTAAGCCTCTAGTTGACTAGCTCGTTGATCAATAGATGGTTACGGTTTCCTGACCATGGACACTGGATGTCGTTGATAACGAGATCACATCATTAGGAGAATGATGTGATGGACAAGACCCAATCCTAAGCCTAGCACAAGATCGTGTAGTTCGTTTGCTCAGAGCTTTTTCTAATGTCAAGTATCAGTTCCTTAGACCATGAGATTGTGCAACTCCCGGATACCGTAGGAATGCTTTGGGTGTACCAAACGTCACAACGTAACTGGGTGACTATAAAGGTGCACTACAGGTATCTCCGAAAGCGTCTGTTGGGTTGGCACGAATCGAGACTGGGATTTGTCACTCCGTGTAAACGGAGAGGTATCTCTGGGCCCACTCGGTAGGACATCATCATAATGTGCACAGTGTGACCAAGGAGTTGATCACGGGATGATGTGAGTTACGGAACGAGTAAAGAGACTTGCCGATAACGAGATTGAACAAGGTATCGGGATACCGACGATCGAATCTCGGGCAAGTAACATACCGATAGACAAAGGGAATTGAATACGGGATTGATTGAATCCCCGACATCGTGGTTCATCCGATGAGATCATCGTGGAACATGTGGGAACCAACATGGGTATCCAGATCCCGCTGTTGGTTATTGGCCGGAGAACGTCTCGGTCATGTCTGCATGGTTCCCGAACCCGTAGGGTCTACACGCTTAAGGTTCGATGACGCTAGGGTTATAGGGAATAGATATACGTGGTTACCGAATGTTGTTTAGAGTCCCGGATGAGATCCCGGACATCACGAGGAGTTCCGGAATGGTCCGGAGGTAAAGATTTATATATGGGAAGTCCTGTTTTGGACACCGGAAAAGTTTCGGGTGATATCGGTAATGTACCGGGACCACCGGGAGGGTCCCGGGGGTCCACCAAGTGGGGCCACCAGCCCCAGAAGGCTGCATGGGCCAAGTGTGGGAGGGGACCAGCCCCAGGTGGGCTGGTGCAGCCCCACCAAGGCCCAAGGCGCATGGGAGAGTGGGAGGGGGCAAACCCTAGGTCCAGATGGGCCTTAAGGCCCACCCTAGTGGCGCCCCCCCTCTCTCCCCTCTTGGCCGCCACCCTAGATTGGATTGGGGCTGCCGCCACCCCTGGGGAGGGAACCCTAGGTGGGGGCGCAGCCCTCCCTCTCCCCCCATATATAGTGGAGGCAAAGAGGCAGCCCAAGACACGAGAACGTCTCTCTTTCGGCGCAGCCCTACCCCTCTCCCTCTTCCTCCTCTCCCGCGGTGCTTGGCGAAGCCCTGCGGGATTGCCACGCTCCTCCATCACCACCACGCCGTCGTGCTGCTGCTGGATGGAGTCTTCCCCAACCTCTCCCTCTCTCCTTGCTGGATCAAGGCGTGGGAGACGTCAACGGGCTGCACGTGTGTTGAACGCGGAGGCACCGTTCTTTGGTGCTTAGATCGGAATCAACCGCGATCTGAATCGCTACGAGTACGACTCCTTCATCCGCGTTCTTGCAACGCTTCCGCATCGCGATCTACAATGGTATGTAGATGCACTCCCCTTCCCCTCGTTGCTAGATTACTCCATAGATTGATCTTGGTGATGCGTAGAAAATTTTGAATTTCTGCTACGTTCCCCAACAGTGGCATCATGAGCTAGGTCTATGCGTAGTTTCTATGCACGAGTAGAACACAAAGTAGTTGTGGGCGTAGATGTTGCCAATTCTTCTTGCCGCTACTAGTCTTATCTTTCTTCGGCGGCATTGTGGGATGAAGCGGCCCGGACCGACCTTACACGTACGCTTACGTGAGACAGGTTCCACCGACTGACATGCACTAGTTGCATAAGGTGGCTAGCGGGTGTCTGTCTCTCCCACTTTAGTCGGAACGGATTCGATGAAAAGGGTCCTTATGAAGGGTAAATAGAAATTGGCATATCACGTTGTGTTTTTACGTAGGTAAGAAACGTTCTTGCTAGAAACCTATACAAGCCACGTAAAAACTTGCAACAACAATTAGAGGACATCTAACTTGTTTTTGCAGCATGTGCTATGTGATGTGATATGGCCAGAAGATGTGATGAATGATATATGTGATGTATGAGATTGATCATATTCTTGTAATAGGAATCACGACTTGCATGTCGATGAGTATGACAACCGGCAGGAGCCATAGGAGTTGTCTTTATTTTTTGTATGACCTGCGTGTCATTGAATAACGCCATGTAAATTACTTTACTTTATTGCTAAGCGCGTTAGCCATAGAAGTAGAAGTAATCGTTGGCGTGACAACTTCATGAAGACACAATGATGGAGATCATGATGATGGAGATCATGGTGTCATGCCGGTGACGAAGATGATCATGGTGCCCCGAAGATGGAGATCAAAGGAGCAAAATGATATTGGCCATATCATGTCACTATTTGATTGCATGTGATGTTTATCATGTTTTACATCTTATTTGCTTAGAACGACGGTAGTAAGTAAGATGATCCCTCACTAAAATTTCAAGAGACGTGTTCCCCCTAACTGTGCACCGTTGCGAAGGTTCGTTGTTTCGAAGCACCACGTGATGATCGGGCGTGATAGATTCTAACGTTCGAATACAACGGGTGTTGACGAGCCTAGCATGTACAGACATGGCCTCGGAACACATGCGAAACACTTAGGTTGACTTGACGAGCCTAGCATGTACAGACATGGCCTCGGAACACAAGAGACCGAAAGGTCGAACATGAGTCGTATAGTAGATACGATCAACATGGAGATGTTCACCGATGATGACTAGTCCGTCTCACGTGATGATCGGACACGGCCTAGTTTGACTCGGATCATGTATCACTTAGAAGACTAGAGGGATGTCTGTCTGAGTGGGAGTTCATTAATCAGATGAACTTAATTATCATGAACATAGTCAAAAGGTCTTTGCAAATTATGTCATACGCTTTAGTTCTACTGTTTAAGATATGTTCCTAGAGAAAATTTAGTTGAAAGTTGGTAGTAGCAATTATGCGGACTGGGTCCGTAAACTGAGGATTGTCCTCATTGCTGCACAGAAGGCTTATGTCCTTAATGCACCGCTCGGTGTGCTGAACCTCAGCGTCGTCTGTAGATGTTACGAAACATCTGACATACACGTTTTGATGACTACGTGATAGTTCAGTGCGGTTTAGAATTGTGGCACCAAAGACGTTTTGAAACGTCGCAGAACATGTGAGATGTTCCGAAGACTGAAATTGGGATTTCAGACTAGTGCACACGTCAAGAGGTATGAGACCTCTGACAAGTTTCTTAAGCCTGCAAACTAAGGGAGAAAAGCTCAATCGTTGAGCATGTGCTCAGATTGTCTGAGTGCCACAATCGCTTGAATCGAGTGGGAGTTAATCTCCCAGATGAGATAGTGATAGTTCTCCATAGTCACTGCCACCAAGCTAGTAGAGCTTCGTGATGAACTATAAACATATCAGGGATAGTTATGATGATCCTTGAGCTATTCGCGATGTTTGACACCGCGAAAGTAGAAATCAAGAAGGAGCATCAATTGTTGATGGTTAGTAAAACCACTAGTTTCTAGAAGGGCAAGGGCAAAAGGGATACTTCATGAAACAGCAAGTCGTTTGCTCCTCTAGTGAAGAATCCCAAGGTTGAACCCAAACCCGAGACTAAGTGCTTCTGTAATGAGGGGAACGGTCACTGAAGCAGTACTACCCTAGATACTTGGTAGATGAGAAGGCAGGCAAGGTCGATAGAAGTATATTGGATATACATTATATGAATGTGTACTTTACTAGTACTCCCAGCAGCACTAGGGTATTAGATACCGGTTCGGTTGCTAAGTGTTAGTAACTCAAAATAAAAGCTGCGGAATAAATGGAGACTGGATAAAGGTGAGATGGCGATGTGCGTTGGAAGTGTTTCCAAGGTTGATGTGATCAAGCATCGCATGCTCCCTCTACTATCGAGATTTGGTGTTTGCATTGAACATAATTGGATTATGTTTATCGCAATACGGTTATTCATTTAAGGAGAATAATGGTTACTCTGTTTATTTGAATAATACCTTCAATGGTCTTGCACCTAAAATGAATCTCGATCGCAGTGATACACATGTTCGTGCCAAAAGATATAAAATAGTACCACATACTTGTGGCACTGCCATTTGAGTCATATTGGTATAGAACGCATGAAGAAGCTTCATGTAGATGAATCTTTGGACTCACTCGTTTTTGAAAAGATTGAGACATGCGAACCATGTCTATTGGTATATATGCATGAAGAAACTCCATGCAGATGGATCGTTTGGACTCACTTGATTTTGAATCACTTGAGACATGCAAATCATACCACATGGGCAAGATGACTGAAAGTCCTCATTTTCAGTAAAATGGAACAAGAGAGCAACTTATTGGAAGTAATACATTTTGATGTATGCAGTCCAATGAGTGCTGAGGCATGCAGTGGATATCGTTATGTTCTTACTTCACAGATGATTTGAGTAGACGATGCTGAGTGTATTTACTTGATGAAACACAAGTCTGAATTATTGAAAGGTTCAAGTAATTTCAGAGTGAAGTTGAAGATCGTCGTGACAAGAGGATAAAATGTTTGTGATATGATCATAGAGATGAGTATCTGAGTTACGAGTTCGGCACACAATTAAGACATTGTGGAAAGTGTTTCACAATTAATACCGCCTGGAACACCATAGTGTGATGGTGTGTCCGAACATCATAACTGCACCCTATTGGATATTGTGCATGCCATGATGTCTCTTATCGAATTACCACTATCGTTTATGGGTTAGGCATTAGAGACAACCGCATTCACTTTAAATAGGGCACCACGCAATTCCGTTGCAATGACACCGTTTAGAGAAACCTAAGTTGTCGTTTCTTAAAAGTTTGGGGCTGCGATGCTTATGTGAAAAAGTTTTAGGCTGATAAGCTCAAACCCAAAGCGTATAAATGCATCTTCATAGAATACCCAAAACAGTTGGGTATACCTCCTATTTCAGATCTGGAAGCAAAAGTAATTGCTTCTAGAAACGAGTCCTTTCTCGAGGAAAAGTTTCTCTCGAAAGAATTGAGTGGGAGGATGGTGGAGACTTGATAAGGTTATTGAACCGTCACTTCAACTAGTGTGTAGCAGGGCACAGGAAGTTGTTCCTGTGGCACCTACACCAATTGAAGTGGAAGCTTATGATGGTGATCATGAAACTTCGGATCAAGTCACTACCAAACCTCGTAGGACGACGAGGATGCGTAACACTTCAGAGTAGTACGTGATCCTGTCTTGGAAGTCATGTTGTTGGACAACGATGAACCTATGAGCTATGGAGAAGCGATGGTGGGCCCATATTCCGACAAATGGTTAGAAGCCATGAAATCCGAGATAAATGGATCTTTAAGAAGAAGACGAACGTGGATGGTAAGGTTACCGTCTATGAAGCTCGACTTGTGGCAAAGAGTATTTTCACAAGTTCAAGGAGTTGACTACGATGAGATTTTCTCATCCGTAGCGATGCTTAATTCCGTCGGAATCATGTTAGCATTAGCTGCATTTATGAAATCTGGCAGATGGATGTCAAAACAAGTTTCCTTACCAGTTTTCGTAAGGAAAGGTTGTATGTGATACAATTAGAAAGGTTTTGTCGATCCTAAGGATGCTAAAAGGTATGCTGGCTCCAGCGATCCTTCTAAGGACCGGAGTAAGCATCTCGGAGTTGGAATGTACGCTTTGATGAGATGATCAAAGATTTTGGGTTTATACAAAGTTTGTTAGAAACTTGTATTTACAATAAAGTGAGTGGGAGCGCTGCAACATTTCTGATAAGTATATGTGAATGACATATTGTTGATCCGAAATGATGTAAAATTTCTGGAAAGCATAAAGGGTTGTTTGAAAGGAGTTTTTCAAAGGAAGACCTGGATAGAAGCTGCTTACATATTGGGCATCAAGATCTATAGAGATAGATCAAGACGCCCGATGATACTTTCAAAGAACGCACACCTTGACATGATTTTGAAAGAGTTCAAAATAGATCAGCAAAGAAGGAGTTCTTGGCTGTGTTACAAGGTGTGAGTATTGAGTAAGACTCAAGACCTGACCACAGCAGAAGAGAGAGAAAGGACGAAGGTCGTCCCCTATGCTTTAGACGTAGGCTCTACAGTATGCTATGCTGTGTGCCGCACATGAAGTGTGCCTTGCCATGAGTTGGTCAAGGGGTACAATAGTGATCCGGGAATGGATCACATGACAGCGGTCGAACTTATCCTTAGTATATAGTGGACTAAGGAATTTTATCGATTATGGAGGTGAAAAGGAGTTCGTCGTAAAGGGTTACGTCGATGCGAACTTTGACACTAATCCGGATGACTCTGAGTAGTAAACCGGATTCGTATAGTAGAGCAATTATTTGAAATGGCTCCAAATAGCGCGTGGTAGCATCCACAAGATGACATAGATATTCGTAAAGCACACACGGATCTGAAAGGTTCAGACCCGTTGACTAATAACCTCTCTCACAAGCATAACATGATCAAACCAGAACTCATTGAGTGGTAATCAGATAGTGATGTGAACTAGATTGTTGACTCTAGTAAACTCTTTGGATGTTGGTCACATGGTGATGTGACCTATGAGTGTTAATCACATGGTGATGTGGACTAGATTATTGACTCTAGTGCAAGTGGGAGACTGTTGGAAATATGCCCTAGAGGCAATAATAAATTAGTTATTATTATATTTCCTTGTTCATGATAAACGTTTATTATCCATGCTAGAATTGTATTGATAGGAAACTCAGATACATGTGTGGATACATAGACAACACCATGTCCCTAGTAAGCCTCTAGTTGACTAGCTCGTTGATCAATAGATGGTTACGGTTTCCTGACCATGGACACTGGATGTCGTTGATAACGAGATCACATCATTAGGAGAATGATGTGATGGACAAGACCCAATCCTAAGCCTAGCACAAGATCGTGTAGTTCGTTTGCTCAGAGCTTTTTCTAATGTCAAGTATCAGTTCCTTAGACCATGAGATTGTGCAACTCCCGGATACCGTAGGAATGCTTTGGGTGTACCAAACGTCACAACGTAACTGGGTGACTATAAAGGTGCACTACAGGTATCTCCGAAAGCGTCTGTTGGGTTGGCACGAATCGAGACTGGGATTTGTCACTCCGTGTAAACGGAGAGGTATCTCTGGGCCCACTCGGTAGGACATCATCATAATGTGCACAGTGTGACCAAGGAGTTGATCACGGGATGATGTGAGTTACGGAACGAGTAAAGAGACTTGCCGATAACGATATTGAACAAGGTATCGGGATACCGACGATCGAATCTCGGGCAAGTAACATACCGATAGACAAAGGGAATTGAATACGGGATTGATTGAATCCCCGACATCGTGGTTCATCCGATGAGATCATCGTGGAACATGTGGGAACCAACATGGGTATCCAGATCCCGCTGTTGGTTATTGGCCGGAGAACGTCTCGGTCATGTCTGCATGGTTCCCGAACCCGTAGGGTCTACACGCTTAAGGTTCGATGACGCTAGGGTTATAGGGAATAGATATACGTGGTTACCGAATGTTGTTTAGAGTCCCGGATGAGATCCCGGACATCACGAGGAGTTCCGGAATGGTCCGGAGGTAAAGATTTATATATGGGAAGTCCTGTTTTGGACACCGGAAAAGTTTCGGGTGATATCGGTAATGTACCGGGACCACCGGGAGGGTCCCGGGGGTCCACCAAGTGGGGCCACCAGCCCCAGAAGGCTGCATGGGCCAAGTGTGGGAGGGAACCAGCCCCAGGTGGGCTGGTGCGCCCCCCACCAAGGCCCAAGGCGCATGGGAGAGTGGGAGGGGGCAAACCCTAGGTCCAGATGGGCCTTAAGGCCCACCCTAGTGGCGCCCCCCTCTCCCCCCTCTTGGCCGCCACCCTAGATGGGATTGGGGCTGCCGCCACCCCTGGGGAGGGAACCCTAGGTGGGGGCGCAGCCCTCCCTCTCCCCCTATATATAGTGGAGGCAAAGAGGCAGCCCAAGACACGAGAACGTCTCTCTTTCGGCGCAGCCCTACCCCTCTCCCTCTTCCTCCTCTCCCGCGGTGCTTGGCGAAGCCCTGCGGGATTGCCACGCTCCTCCATCACCACCACGCCGTCGTGCTGCTGCTGGATGGAGTCTTCCCCAACCTCTCCCTCTCTCCTTGCTGGATCAAGGCGTGGGAGACGTCAACGGGCTGCACGTGTGTTGAACGCGGAGGCACCGTTCTTCGGTGCTTAGATCGGAATCAACCGCGATCTGAATCGCTACGAGTACGACTCCTTCATCCGCGTTCTTGCAACGCTTCCGCATCGCGATCTACAATGGTATGTAGATGCACCCCCCTTCCCTTCGTTGCTAGATTACTCCATAGATTGATCTTGGTGATGCGTAGAAAATTTTGAATTTCTGCTACGTTCCCCAACAATTTGCTCTAGTGCTTCACTTATATCTTTTTGGAGCACGGCGGTGGTTTTATTTTATAGAAATTGATTAACTCTCGCACTTCACTTATATTATTTTGAGAGTCTCTAAACAACATGGTAATTTGCTTTGGTTATAAAATTAGTCCTAATATGATAGGCATCCAAGAGGGATATAATAAGAACTTTCATATAAAGTGCATTGAATACTATGAGAAGTTTGATTCCTTATGATTGTTTTGAGATATGAAGATGGTGATATTAGAGTCATGCTAGTAAGTAGTTGTGAATTTGAGAAATACTTGTGTTAAGGTTTGTCAGTCTCTTAGCATGCACGTATGGTGAACCGTTACGTAATGAAGTTGGAGCAAAATATATGTTTTGATTGTCTTCCTTATGAGTGGCGGCCGGGGATGAGCGATGGTCTTTTCCTACCAATCTATCCCCCTAGGAGCATGCACGTAGTACTTTGTTTCGATGACAAATAGATTTTTGCAATAAGTATGTGAGTTCTTTATGACTAATGTTGAGTCCATGGATTATACGCACTCTCACCTTTCCGCCATTGCTAGCCTCTCTTGTACCACTCAACATTCGCAGGTACCATAAACCCATGATACGTCCATTTTGCATCATGTTTTCTTACTGTTGTTTATAATGTTTTTATCCATAATAATGCTTTTTGGAGTAATTCTAATGCCTTTTCTCTCATAATATGCAAGGTATACACAAAAGGGAGAATTCCGGCAGCTGAAAATCTGGACTTGAAAAAGCTACGTCAGGCTACCTATTCTGCACAACTCCAAATGAGCTGAAACTTCTCGAGGATTTTTTATGGAATATTTAAGAATTATTCGAGCAAATAACTACCAGAGGGGCCCCACCAGGTGGGCACAACACACCTGGGCGCGCTAGGGAGCCCAGGCGCGCCCTGGTGGGTTGTGCTCACACAGGCCTCCGGTGCCCATCTTCTGGTATATAGGTCATTTTGACCTAGAAAAAATAAGGAGAGGGCTTTCGGGACGAGGCACCGCCGCCTCGAGGCGGAACTTGGGCAGGAGCACTTTTGCCTTCCGGCGGAGCGATTCCGCCGGGGGAACTTCCCTCCCGGAGGGGGAAATCATCGTCATCATCATCGCCAACAACTCTCCCATCTTGGGGAGGACAATCCCCATCAACATCTTCAACAACACCATCTCATCTCAAACCCTAGTTCATCTCTTGTGTTCAATCTTGTTAGCGGAACTATAGATTGGTGCTTGTGGGTGACTAGTAGTGTTGATTACATCTTGTAGTTGATTACTATATGGTTTATTTGGTGGAAGATTATATGTTCAGATCCAATAAGCTATTTAATAATCCTCTGATCATGAGCATGTTTATCATTTGTGAGTAGTTACTTTTGTTCTTGAGGTCAGGGGAGAAATCATGTTGCAAGTAATCATGTGAACTTGATATGTGTTCGATATTTTGATAGTATTTATGTTGTGATTCCCTTAGTGGTGTCATGTGAACGTCGACTACATGACACTTCACCATATTTGGGCCTAAGGGAATGCATTTTGCAGTAGCAATTAGATGATGGGTTGCGAGAGTGACAGAAGCTTAAACCCCAGTTTATGCGCTATTCCGTAAGGGACCGATTGGATCCAAAAGTTTAATGCTATGGTTAGAATTTATTCATAATACTTTTCTCGTAATTGCGGATGCTTGCGGGAGGGTTAATCATAAGTAGGAGGTTTGTTCGAATAAGAATAGCACCTAAGCACCGGTCCACCCACATATCAAATTATCAAAGTAGCAAACACAAATCAAACCAACATGATGCAAGTGACTAGATGAAATTCCCGTGTACCTTCAAGAACGCTTTGCTTATCATAAGAGACCATTTTGGCCTGTCCTTTGCCTCAAAAGGATTGGGATACCTTGCTGCACTTTTTTTACTACTATCATTACTTGCTCGTTAGAAATTATCTTGCTATCAAACTACTTGGCTACTTACAATTTCAGTACTTGCAGACATCACCTTACTGAAATACTTGTCATTTCCTTCTGCTCCTCGTTGGGTTCGACACTCTTACTTATAGAAAAGAGATAAAATTGATCCCCTATAATTGAGGGTCATCAAGGCTATTTCTGGCGCCGTTACCGGGGAGTGAAGCGCCTTTGGTAAGGAAACATTTATATAGTGTGCTGAAATTTATTGTCACTTGTTACTATGGAAAACAATCCTTTGAGGGGTTTGTTCGGGGTATCTTCACCTCGACCGGAACCACAATTAGCTACCCCTCAACCTACTGCACCTACTGGAAATATTGAATATGAAATTCCTTCGGGTATGATAGAACAATTGCTAGCTAATCCTTATGCAAGAGGTGGAACCGAACATCCTGATATGCACTTGATATATGTAGAACAAATTTGTGGATTGTTCAAGCTTGCAGGTTTACCCAGAGATGAAGTTACGAAGAAGGTTTTTCCCTTTATCTTTGAAGGGAAAATCATTGGCATGGTATAGGCTATGCGATGATATTGGATCTTGGAATTGGATTTGTTTGAAATTGGAGTTCCACCAAATTTTTTATCCTATGCATCTAGTTCATCGTGATCGGAATTATATATATAATTTTTGGCCTCGTGAAGGAGAAAGTATCGCTCTAGCTTGGGGGAGGCTTAAGTCAATGTTATATTCATGCCCCAATCATGATCTCTCAAGAGAAATTATTATCCAGAATTTTTATGCTCGGCTTTCTCGTAATGATCAAACCATGCTTGATACTTCTTGTGCTGGTTATTTTATGAAGAAGACTATTGAATTCCGGTGGGATCTTTTGGAAAGAATAAAATGCAACTCTTAAGATTGGGAACTCGACGAAGGTAAAGAGTTAGGTATTAAACTTAAATATGATTGTGTTAAATCTTTTATGGATACCGATGCTTTCCCAAAGTTTAGCACTAAATATGGACTTGACTCTGAGATAGTAGCCTCCTTTTGTGAATCATTTGCTACTCATGTTGATCTCCCTATAAAGAAGTGGTTTATATATCACCCACCTATTAAAGAAGAAATTAAAGAACCGGTACCAATTAAAGAAGAAACTATACTTTATAATGTTGATCCAGTTGTTCCTTCTACTTATATTGAGAAACCACCTTTCCCTGTTAGGATAAAGGAACATGCTAAAGTTTCAACTGTGGTTAACAAAAGCTATATTAGAACACCTAAACCTGATGAACACATTAAAGTAGAACCTATTATTGCTATGGTTAAAGATCTCTTGGAAGAAGATATGGATGGGCATGTTATTTACTTTTGTGAAGAAGCTGCTAGAATTGCCAAACCTGATAAAAAGGATAAACATAGACCTGTTGTTGGCATGCCCATCATCTCAGTTAAAATGGGAGATCACTATTATCATGGTTTATGTGACATAGGTGCTAGTGTGAGTGCTATTCCTTACACCTTATATCAAGAAATTATGAAAGACATAGCACCTGCAGAAATAGAAGACATAGATGTTACTATTAAACTTGCTAATAGAGACACTATATCACCAATTGGGATTGTTAGAGATGTTGAAGTCTTGTGTGGGAAAATAAAATACCCTACTGATTTTATTATTCTTGGTTCCCCACAAAATGACCTTTGTCCCATTGTCTTTGGTAGACCTTTCTTGAACACAGTTAATGCTAAGATGGATTGTAAGAAACAAACTGTTGGTGTTAGCTTTGGTGATGAGTCTCATGAGTTTATTTTTTCCAAATTTAGTAGAAAGCTTCATGAAAAAGAATTGCCTAGTAAGGATGAATTAATTGGTCTTGCTTCTATTGCTGTACCACCTACTGATCCTTTAGAACAATATTTGCTAGACCATGAAAATGATTTACATATGCATGAAAGAAATGAAGATAAGATTTTCTTTGAACAACGTCCTCTACTTAAACACAATTTGCCTATTGAAACTCTAGGAGGTCCTCCTCCACCTAAAGGCGATCCTGTGTTTGAATTAAAAAAATTGCCAGACACTTTAAAATTTTCTTATCTTGATGAAAACAAGATATATCCTGCTATTATTAGTGCTAACCTTTCAGAACATGAAGAAGAAAGATTATTGAAAGTTCTAAGGAAGCACCAAGCTGCTATTGGATATACTCTTGATGATTTAAAGGGCATTAGTACCACTCTATGTCAGCACAAAATTAATATGGAACCTGATGCTAAACCCGTTGTTGATCACCAACGTCGGTTAAATCAGAAGATGAAAGAAGTGGTAAGAACGGAAATCTTAGAGCTTCTGGAAGCAGGTATAATCTATCCTATAGCTGATAGTAGATGGGTAAGTCCTGTTCATTGTGTCCCTAAGAAAGGAGATATTACTGTTGTTCCTAATGACAAGAATGAACTTATTCCACAAAGAATTGTTATAGGCTATAGAATGATAATTGATTTTAGAAAATTAAATAAAGCAACTAGAAAAGATCATTACCCTCTACCTTTTATTGATCAAATGCTTGAAAAGATTATCTAAGAACACACAATTTTTCTTCCTTGATGGATATTCTGGCTTTTCACAAATACCTGTTTCTCAACCTGATCAGGAAAAGACCACTTTTACTTGTCCCTTTAGAACCTATGCTTATAGATGCATGCCTTTTGGTTTATGTAATGCACCTGCTACCTTTCAAAGATGTATGACTGCTATATTCTCTGACTTTTATGAAAAGATTGTTGAGGTTTTCATGGATGATTTCTCTGTTTATGGGAAGTCTTTTGATGATCGTTTAAGCAATCTTGATCGAGTTTTGCAGAGATGTGAACAAACAAATCTTGTCTTGAATTGGGAGAAGTGCCACTTTATGGTTAATGAAGGCATTGTCTTGGGTCGTAAAATGTCTGAAAGAGGTATTGAAGTGGACCAAGCTAAGGTTGATGCAATTGAGAAAATGCCATGTCCTAAAGATATAAAAGGTATTCGTAGTTTCTTAGGTCATGCTGGTTTCTATAGGAGATTTGTCAAAGACTTCTCTAAAATTTCTAGGCCTCTTACTAGTCTTTTGCAAAAGGATATCCCTTTTGTTTTTGATGATGCTTGTTTGGAAACCTTGGAAACACTCAAGAAAGCCTTAATTTCTGCACCTATTGTTCAACCACCTGATTGGAACCTGCCTTTTGAAATTATGTGTGATGCTAGTGATTATGCTATCGGTGCTATTTTAGGTCAGATAGTTGATAAGAAACTGAATGTTATTCATTATGCTAGTAAAACTCTAGACAATGCTACTACTGAAAAAGAATTCTTAGCAGTGGTGTTTGCTTGTGATAAATTTAGACCTTATATTGTTGATTCAAAAGTAACCGTTCACACAGACCAGGCTGCTATTAAATATCTTATGGAAAAGAAAGATGCTAAACCTAGACTTATTCGATGTGTTCTCTTGTTACAAGAATTTGATTTACATATCATTGATAGAAAAGGAGCTGAGAACCCATTAGCTCATAATTTATCAAGGCTTGAAAATTTTCCTGATGACCCACTACCTATTGATGATAGTTTTCCTGATGAGCAGTTAGCTGCAATAAATGTTGCTCACAATACTCCTTGGTATGCTGATTATGCTAATTACATTGTTGCTAAATATTTAGTGCTACCTCTTGAGCACTGCGTTGGTTTTCCATTGAAGAGGAAAGGGTGATGCAGTAAAGTAGCGTAAGTATTTCCCTCAGTTTTTGAGAACCAAGGTATCAATCCAGTAGGAGACCACGCTCAAGTCCCAAGCACATACACAAACAAATAAGAACCTTGCAACCAACACGATAAAGGGGTTGTCAATCCCTTCACGGCCACTTGCAAAAGTGAGATCTGATAGAGATGATAAGATAATATTTTTGGTATTTTTATGATAAAGACAAAAAGTAAAGAAAGCAAAATAAACGACGAAAGAAATAACTTGTTGATGGAAGATTAATATGATAGAAAATAGACCCGGGGGCCATAGGTTTCACTAGTGGCTTCTCTCAAGATAGCATAAGTATTACAGTGGGTAAATGAATTATTGTCGAGCAATTGATAGAACTGAGCATAGTTATGAGAGTATCTAGGTATGATCATGTATATAGGCATCACGTCCGTGACAAGTAGACCGACTCCTGCCTGCATCTACTACTATTACTCCACACATCGACCGCTGTCCAGCATGCATCTAGAGTATTAAGTTCATAAGAACAGAGTAATGCTTTAGGCAAGATGACATGATGTAGAGGGATAAACTCATGCAATATGATATAAACCCCATCTTTTTATCCTCGATGGCAACAATACAATACGTGTCGTTTCCCCTACTATCACTGGGATCGAGCACCGCAAGATTGAACCCAAAGCTAAGCACTTCTCCCATTGCAAGAAAGATCAATCTAGTAGGCCAAACCAAACTGATAATTCGAAGAGACTTGCAAAGATAACCAATCATACATAAAAGAATTCAAAGGAGATTCAAATATTGTTCATAGATAATCTTGATCATAAACCCACAATTCATCGGATCTCGACAAACACACCACAAAAAGAAGAGTTACATCGAATAGATCTCCAAGAGAATTGAGGAGAACTTTGTATTGAGATCCAAAGAGAGAGAAGAAGCCATCTAGATAGTAACTATGGACCCGAAGGTCTGAGGTAAACTACTCACACATCATCGGAGATCCTATGGTGTTGATGTAGAAGCCCTCCGTGATCAATGCCTCCTCCGGCGGAGCGCCGAAAAAGTCCCCAAGATGGGATCTCACGGGTACAGAAGGTTGCGGTGATGGAAATAGGGTTTTGGCTCCATATCTGATGGTTCCAGGGTATATGAGTATATATAGGCGAAGGAGGTCGGTCAGGAGAGCTACGAGGGGCCCACGAGGGTGGAGGGCGCGCCCAGGGGGTAGGCGCGCCCCCTACCTCGTGGCCTCCTTGTTGATTGCTTGACGTCCACTCCAAGTCCTCTGGATCACGTTTGTTCTGAAAATCATGTTCCTGAAGGTTTCATTCCGTTTGGACTCCGTTTGATATCCTTTTCCTTCGAAACACTGAAATAGGCAAAAAAACAACAATTTGGGCTGGGCCTCCGGTTAATAGGTTAGTCCCAAAAATAATATAAAAGTGTATAATAAAGCCCATTAAACATCCAAAACAGAATATAATATAGCATGGAACAATAAAAAATTATAGATACGTTGGAGACGTATCATTTACCACCTAGCTTTACATACCAACAAAAGAAAAAAAATCTTCTATGATTTAAGACATTACTTTTGGGATGACCCACATCTTTATAAAGAAGGAGTAGATGGTATTATTAGACGTTGTGTACCTGAGCATGAACAGGGACAAATCCTACGGAAATGTCAATCCGAAGCTTATGGAGGGCATCATGCTGGAGATAGAAATGCTCACAAGGTATTGCAATCTGGATTTTATTGGCCTACTCTCTTCAAGGATGCTCGTAAGTTCGTTTTATCTTGTGATGAATGTCAAAGAATAGGTAATATCGGTAAGCGTCAAGAAATGCCTATGAATTTCTCACTTGCCGCTGAACCGTTTGATGTTTGGGGATTTGATTACATGGGACCTTTTCCTTCCTCTAATGGGTATACACATATTTTGGTTGCTGTTGATTATGTTACTAAATGGGTAGAAGCTATTCCAACCAGTAGTGCTGATCACAACAACTCTATTAAAATGCTTAAGGAAGTTATTTTCCCAAGGTTTGGAGTCCCTAGATATTTAATGACTGATGGTGGTTCACACTTTATTCATGGTTCTTTCCGTAAAATGCTTGCCAAGTATGATGTTAACCATAGAATTGCATCACCCTATCATCCTCAGTCTAGTGGTCAAGTTGAACTTAGCAATAGAGAAATAAAATTAATTTTGCAAAAGACTGTTAATAGGTCCAGGAAGAATTGGTCTAAGAAATTAGATGATGCACTTTGGGCTTATAGAACAACATATAAAAATCCTATGGGTATCTCTCCTTATAAAATGGTTTATGGAAAAGCTTGTCATTCGCCTCTTGATTTAGAACATAAAGCATATTGGGCCGTCAAAGAGCTCAATTATTATTTCAAACTTGCTGGTGAAAAGAGGTTATTCGATATTAGCTCATTAGATGAATGGAGAACCCAAGCTTATGAAAATGCAAAACTATTCAAAGAAAAAGTTAAAAGATGACATGACAAAAGAATCCAAAAGCGTGAGTTTAAAGTTGGAGAATATGTTCTTTTGTACAACTCTCGTTTCAGATTCTTTGCAGGAAAACTCCTCTCAAAATGGGAAGGCCCCTATGTTATCGAGGAGGTTTACCGGTCTGGAGCCATCAAAATAAATAATTCCGAAGGTACTAACCCGAAGGTTGTCAATGGGCAAAGAATAAAGCATTATATCTCAGGTACGCCCATTAATATTGAAAGTAATATTATTCAAACTTTGACACCGGAAGAACACATAAAAGAGTCCTTCCGGAACACTCCAGAATCGTGAAAATAAGGACGTACGTGATACAGTAAGTAAACAGACTCCGAAAAATCCGCAAAAATATTTTTTATCAGTTCTGGAATATTTAAATTTTTTGGAAATAAAGAAACTTCCACGAAGCCTCCCCTGGTGGGCACAAGACACCAGGGCGCGCCAGGCTTGCCTGGTGCACCCAGGTGGGTTGTGCCCACCTGGGACACCTTCCGGACTCCATTTTTCTACCGTATGCTTGTCCCCCAAGATAAAAAAATCTGTATATACTTCCCGAACCTGTTGATCACCGTATCGCGGAGAAATCCTCTATTCTCTTTTTCCTTGCTGTTTTCTGTCAGATCCCATCTACCATGGCCTCTTCAAGCTCCTCCAAGGACAAGTTCTTCAAGAACGTCATCCACCCATATCTGCGGGAAGTGGTGCAGCACCCTCAGGTCATCCAGATGCATGAGGGGCTGCTTCACCTCCGCGATGTGCCATGTCCCAAGGGGACGGGAACCATGGAGGCCAGGCTTGAAGCCGTGGAGCAAGACGTCTTCCGGTGCAAGGGGATGGTGGAGCGTGGACGCAACGCCAATCACCTTATGATCACAGACCTTTCCCGTGATCTCAAGGTGGATGGCAGGCCCATGAAGGACATCGTATTCACCCTCAATGAGCAAATCAACTTCCTCCAAACCCAGATCTATGATCTCCAAAACCAAGTCTTTGAATACGAGGCGAGGTTTAAAGGCATGAGTTTGGCTGCTAGTTGCAGCACCGGTGAGACTCACTCCTGTTATGATGGTGGACCACTGGCATGGAAATACGAGGACAAGATCTCTCCTTCATCACCATCATCTTCTTCACCACCAAAAGAGAACTGAGTATCGGGTATGGGCACTCCCCTTGGCTTCCACCAAGCTTGGGGGAGGTGCCCCGGTATTGTATCATCCCACTATTTTTTGCTTTTACTTATTTTAGTTCAATCCTTTTGCTTTAGATGAATAAAATTTGGTTCGATCGTTTCTTCTTTGAGAGTTTGCTTAGTGATCTATCCTTGTAATCGTGTGCAAGTTATATAATAAAGTTTAGTTTGAGTTTTTGCTTTCTTTACTTTCATGTTGCAAAGAAAACAAAACAAATAAAGAAAGAAAAAGAGAAATAAATAAAGAAAAGATCATATACTAATCCTATGGTAGGTGATGACACCACATAAGGAAAAATATAAGTAGAAAATTTTATTAGAGATTGACAAACATAGCATTAGTCAATGATGCAACTCATGAAAGAATTAATAAGGGAAGAGAAGATTCACATATAAATATACTATCCTAGAAATCATTTGTGATTGTGAGCCCTCATCAAAATATTATATGCCAGAATTGTTGACGTTGGACAAGGAAGACAACTTAATGGTTTATGTTTGTTTATATTCACATAGAAGTCATATTGTCATAGATCCTTCAACATGTGGTGCTTGCCCCCTATCTTTGCTAGCCAAAAAAATTCCGCACTAAGTAGAGATACTACTTGTGCATCCAAAAACCCTTAAACCCAAATCTTATTTTCAAGAGTCCACCATACCTACCTAGGGATTGAGCAAGATCCCTCAAGTAAGTTGTCATCGGTGCAAAAAGGTAATAAAAATTGCTTCTAAAAGTGTGAGATCATTTAGTGTAAGAGAAAATTGAGTGTTGCATGAACTTGTGATGGTGAAGAATAAAAGCGACAGACTGCATAATAAATGTCGCTATCACAAGGGGCAATGCAACATGACATTCTTTTGCATTAAGGGGTTGAGCGTACAAACAAATAAGCGCATGGCAACCTCTGCTTCCCTCTGTGAAGGGTCTATCTTCTAATTTTATGTATTTACTTTTATGCAAAGAGTCAAAGTTTTTCTTCTATTCCTTTTTATTTTTATCCTTTGGCAAGCATCATGCGGTGAGGAAAGATCTAGGAACATATGTCCAGTTGAATATAGATAGCATGAGTTATTATTGTTGACATCACCCTTGAGGTGAATACGTTGGGAGGCGAAACTATAAGCCCCTATCTTTCTATGTGTCTCCTTGATAAGTTTTGCTCATGTGTACGCGGTGAGTGTTAGCAATCATAGAAGACTATATGATGGTTGAGTATGTGGACTTGCCTAAAGGCTCCGATACGTGAACCTTCCTGAAAAGATGATTAATTGTAGTTGCAACTTTGACTAGGAACATAGTTTGTTGTTTTTTAATAGAGTTTTTGCTTCATACTTCGATTGTGTGATGAATCGTTACTTATTCATGAGAAGTATATGATAGAAGTTCTATGATAAAAGTCTTATGTTCAATTTTGTTGCTATTATAATAATCAACATGATGCTTCTATGTCCGTATTTTGTTTTTATCGACACCTCTCTCTTAAAGCATGTGGACATGTTTTTCGATTTCGGTTTTCTCTTGAGGACAGGCGAGATCTAAGCTTGGGGGAGTTGATACGTCCATTTTGCATCATGTTTTCTTACTGTTGTTTATAATGTTTTTATCCATAATAATGCTTTTTGGAGTAATTCTAATGCCTTTTCTCTCATAATACGGAAGGTATACACAAAGAGGAAGAATTCCGGCAGTTGGAAATCTGGACCTGAAAAAGCTACGTCAGGCTACCTATTCTGCACAACTCCAAATGAGCTGAAATTTCACGAGGATTTTTTATGGAATATTTAAGAATTTTTGGAGCAAATAACTACCAGAGGGGGCCCACCAGGTGGGCACAACCCACCTGGGCGCGCCAGGGAGCCCAGGCGTGCCCTGGTGGGTTGTGCTGACCCAGGCCCACCTCCGGTGCCCATCTTTTGGTATATAGGTCATTGTGACCTAGAAAAAATAAGGAGAGGACTTTCGGGATGGAGCGCCGCCGCCTCAAGGCGGAACTTGGGCAGGAGCACTTTTGCCCTCCGGCGGAGCGATTCCGCCGGGGGAAATTCCCTCCCGTAAGGGGAAATCATCGTCATCATCATCACCAACAACTCTCCCATCTTATGGAGGGCAATCTCCATCAACATCTTCAACAGCACCATCTCATCTCAAACCCTAGTTCATCTCTTGTGTTCAATCTTGTTAGCGGAACTATAGATTGGTGCTTGTGGGTGACTAGTAGTGTTGATTACATCTTGTAGTTGATTACTATATGGTTTATTTGGTGGAAGATTATATGTTCATATCCAATATGCTATTTAATACTCCTCTGATCATGAGCATGTTTGTCATTTGTGAGTAGTTACTTTTGTTCTTGAGGTCACGGGAGAAATCATGTTGCAAGTAATCATGTGAACTTGATATGTGTTCGATATTTTGATAGTATTTATGTTGTGATTCCCTTAGTGGTGTCATGTGAACGTCGACTACATGAAACTTCACCATATTTGGGCCTAAGGGAATGCATTGTGCAGTAGCAATTAGATGATGGGTCGCGAGAGTGACAGAAGCTTAAACCCCAGTTTATGCGCTATTCCGTAAGGGACCGATTGGATCCAAAAGTTTAATGCTATGGTTAGAATTTATTCTTAATACTTTTCTCGTAGTTGCGGATGCTTGCGGGAGGGTTAATCATAAGTAGGAGATTTGTTCAAGTAAGAACAACACCTAAGCATCGGTCCACCCACATATCAAATTATCAAAGTAGCGAACACAAATCGAACCAACATGATGAAAGTGACTAGATGAAATTCCCGTGTACCCTCAAGAACGCTTTGCTTATCATAAGAGACCGTTTTGGCATGTCCTTTGCCTCAAAAGGATTGGGCTACCTTGCTGCACTTTTGTTACTACTATCGTTACTTGCTCGTTACAAATTATCTTGCTATCAAACTACTTGGCTACTTACAATTTCAGCACTTGCAGACATCACCTTACTGAAAACTACTTGTCATTTCCTTCTGCTCCTCGTTGGGTTCGACACTCTTACTTATCAAAAAGAGCTACAATTGATCCCCTATACTTGTGAGTCATCAACCCACCACATATCCTTCCTCAAAACAGCAACCATACCTACCTATTATGGCATTTCCATAGCCATTCGGAGATATATTGCCATGCAACTTTTCCACCGTTCCGTTTATTATGACACACATCATCATTGTCATATTGCTTTGCATGATCATGTAGTTGACATCGTATTTGTGGCAAAGCCACCGTTCATCATTTTTTATACATGTCGCTCTTGATTCATTGCACATCCCGGTATACCGCCGGAGGCATTCATATAGAGTCATATTTTGCTCTAGCATCAAGTTGTAATTTTTGAGTTGTAAGTAAATAGAAGTGTGATGATCTTCATTATTAGAGCATTGTCCCATGCGAGGAAATAAAAAAGAGAGAGAAAAGGCCAAAAAAAGAGAAGGCCCAAAAAAATGAGAGAAAAAGAGAGAAGGGACAATGTTACTATCCTTTTTGCCACACTTGTGCTTCAAAGTAGCACCATGATCTTTATGATAGAGAGTCTCCTATGATATCACTTTCATATACTAGTGGGAATTTTCATTATAGAACTTGGCTTGTATATTCCAATGATGGGCTTCCTCAAAACGCACTAGGTCTTCATGAGCAAGCAAGTTGGATGCACACCCACTTATTTTTCTTTTTGAGCTTTCATAAACTTATAGCTCTAGTGCATCCGTTGCATGGCGATCCCTACTCACTCACATTGATATCTATTGATGGGAATCTCCATAGCCCATTGATACGCCTAGTTGATGTGAGACTATCCTCTTCTTTTTGTCTTCTCCACAACAACCTTCTATTCCACGTATAGTGCTATGTCCATGGCTCACGCTCATGTATTGCGTGAAAGTTGAAAAGGTTTGAGAACATCAAAAGTATGAAACAATTGATTGGCTTGTCATCGGGGTTGTGCATGATTTAAATGTTTTGTGTGATGAAGATGGAGCATAGCCAGGCTATATGATTTTGTAGGCATAAGCTTTCTTTGGCCATGTTACTTTAAGAAGACATAATTATTTTGTTAGTATGCTTGAAGTATTTTTTATGTCAATAATAAACTTTTGTTTTGAATCACTCGGATCTGAACATTCATGCCACAATAAAGAGAATTACATGAATAAATATGTTAGGTAACATTCCACATCAAAAATTATGTTTTTATCATTTACCTACTCGAGGACGAGCCGGAATTAAGCTTGGGGATGCTTGATACGTCTCCAACGTATCTATAATTTTTGATTGTTCCATGCTATTATATTATCTGTTTTGGATGTTTATATGCATTTATATGCTATTTTATATGATTTTTGGGACTAACCTATTAACCTAGAGCCCAGTGCCAGTTCCTGATTTTCCTTGTTTTAGAGTTTCGCACAAAAGGAATACCAAACGGAGTCCAAATGGAATAAAACTTTCGCGATGATTTTTCTTGGACCAGAAGACACCCAGGAGAGTTGGAGTGCAAGTCAGATGAGCCATGAGGCGGCCACAAGGGTGGAGGGCGCGCCCCCCGACCTTGTGGGCCCCTCGGTGACCCCCTGCCCTAGATCTTCCTCCTATATATTCTCAAATATCCCAATAACTTCTAGGGGAGCCATGAAACTACTTTTCCACCGCCGCAACCTTCTGTACTTGTGAGATCCCATCTAGGGGCCTTTTCCGGCATCCTGCCGGAGGGGGATTCGATCACGGAGGGCTTCTACATCAACACCATTGCCTCTCCGATGAAGGGTGAGTAGTTTACCACAGACCTACGGGTCCATAGCTAGTAGCTAGATGGCTTCTTCTCTCTCTTTGATTCTCAAATACAAAGTTCTCCTCGATGTTCTTGGAGATCTATTCGATGTAATACTCTTTTGCGGTGTGTTTGCCAAGATCCGATGAATTGTGGATCTATGATCAGCTTATCTATGAATATTATTTGAATCTTCTCTGAATTCTTATATGCATGATTTGATATCTTTGCAAGACTCTTCAAACTATCGATTTGGTTTGGCCAACTAGATTGGTTTTTCTTGCAATGTGAGAAGTGCTTAGCTTTGGGTTCAATCTTGCGGTGCTCGATCCTAGTGACAGAAGGGGAACCGACACGTATTGTATTGCTGCCATCGAGGATAAAAAGATGGGGTTTTCATCATGATGTTTGAGTTAATTCCTCTACATCATGCCATCTTGCTTAAGGCGTTACTCCGTTCTTTATGAACTTAATACTCTAGATGCATGCTGAATAGCGGTCGATGTGTGGAGTAATAGTAGTAGATGCAGAATCGTTTCGGCCTACATGACACGGACGTGATGCCTCTATTCATGATCATTGCCTTAGATATCATCATAACTTTGCGCTTTTTTATCAATTGCTCGGCAGTAATTTGTTCACCCACCGTAATAATTTCTATCTTGAGAGAAGCCTCTAGTGAAACCTATGGCCCCCGGGTCTATTTTCCATCATATAAGTTTCCGATCTATAATTTTAGTTTCCTATTTATTTTCTTTGCAATCTTTACTTTCCGTTCCATAAACCAGAAATACAAAAAATATTACATTACCGCTTATCCATCTATATCAGATCTCACGTTGCAAATAACCGTGAAGGGATTGACAACCCCTTTATCGCGTTGGGTGCAAGTTGGTGTTTGTTTGTGCAGGTATTCGATGGGTTGCGCGTTGTCTCCTACTGGATTGATACCTTGGTTCTCAAAAGCTGAGGGAAATACTTACTCTACTTTGCTGCATCACCCTTTTCTCTTCAAGGGAAAAACCAACGCAAGCTCAAGAGGTAGCATAGATCGTCATGGGCCTCCTTGAGATGGCCTACTAGCGAACCGCCACGGGGGTCCTCGGCCGGGCCCACCTGGTCGGGAGATGATGTGCTGAGTGACCCCTAATCCAGGGCATCATCACATACCATGCAATTCATCTCATACACACACAGGGTGCATGTCATGCTTAAACAAATTGGATACCGCAACACAAATTCCGAAGGAAGTATTGAAGATACATAACACATCTCTTACACATGAGCAACTAGTTAAGTACAAACGAATGGTAACAACATTAGGACTGTTCATACTCACAAGATTTATACATAGTTAACAAAAGTAACAACATGAGCATAATCATAAAATAACTTGTGGCAGTGAAGTATTAAGGCTTAACAAGGTATAAAGTAAGCAAGCCATAAGCATGAACTAGTATAGAATTGGGCCTTGCATGTGGTTTTGGTACATAGAGCGAAGGCGATTCCTCGTTCCGCCTCAAAGCCTGTTTCGTAGAAACAGCCTATAATGATTTTTCTGCGCAAGTGGTTTCCTCTGTGTAACTACCTCCATTGTTTGTACCGCCTGAAGCAGTTTCTAGTACACAACTGCCTCCAATTTTTGCATCAGCGCAAGCATATTTGCGTCAACCATAGCGTCCAGTGTTATTTAATAAAATCATTGAAATCCGACTTTCACAAAGAATACATGTACATCTTTAAAAGCATACACATTTTCACTCATTGTACAAAGTTAATTACAATTTAATGCACATTCGAATATGTTGGCCAATTTTACATGTTGACAACCCACATATGAAGTAGAGAGAAGACATAATTTTTGTCAAAGCTCTCTATCATACTTTCTGATCAAATACACAATGAAACAAAGGCAGATAAAACTCGCCCGTGCTTGCACCGTTGGTCCTCTTCTTTTGTGCAGTGCAACCAAAATATAAGTCTGCACAATACAAAATTTGTAAGACAAATAACTTTATAACTCCAATGGTTTATTAAATACATCTTGTAAAATAAGAATATCATACCCAATCTCAGGGTGAACACCCCGCTCGAGTACTCTTGTATTCTGGGGTGTTGGTAGATTTGACCATTACTTGGAGCAATTTATTACGCAGGCACTGTTGATCTTCCTATGTGGAGGCATTGCCAACAACCAGTATCCTAAGTCAAGAGTGCGGAGGAGCAGGTGCCTGCCACCGCGCAGCCTCGGATAGGCGATCTTGTATGATGCAGTGGAGGACGGGCCACCGTGCCGCCTTAGATGGGCGGATCTGCCACCTCACCATCGTGAGCAGGGGATCGTCCACCGCGCAGCGGCGGACGAGCGGCCATGCCACCACGCCGCCTTGGACGAGTAGATCTGCCACCTTGCCTCCTAGGAGGGCAGATCGGCCAACGCACTCCCATGGACGAGCAGAGCGCCACAGCAGATGGGTGGACATGCAACTAGCTCATTGGTGCTAGCGTTTTGTAGTGAAATGGGATGGGCAAGGGAAATGAAAGGTAAATAGTGTTGGAACTTCGCCCACCCACAGGATCGATCACGTCAACATACGATGAACACGCACGCACGAAAACCTTTAGCCAAAGGCACGTGTCGTGCCTTTCTTTTCCCTCTTTATTTCCTTTTCTATTTTCTGTCCACGGTATTCTCTGATATTACATGACCCCTATACCCGCATATTTATATGCGTGAACCTGCACGACTGGCCGGTACAAACCGACTCTGACTACTACTATAATCCTAGCTAAACCTCCACGTACTTTCTCTCGTGTCTAAACCGGACTCACCTTGACGCACGCCAAGGGCTACTACTTCGGCACTACCTAACCAATACGTACATGGAATCAGCTAGCACCATGATATGGAAGCCAACTCTAACACGTGTACATACGACCAAATAGTAATCCCAGCCGGACAACTATTACTTAGGCGACACTAGCTAACCAGTTTAGACAAGATTACCTAACAATCTCCTTCTAATCTTGACTGGTCTTCTATGCTTCTTCGATCTTGACTCGTTGTTGATCCGCAACTCGTTGATCCAAACTCCAACGCATGATCCGAACTACCAGCCCACACGGTCACATCTACGCGTGCAACGTGCAAGACTGGACGCATCATCAGTCTTCACGTCGTTCAACTTAACTGGTCACTGTCCCGCTACATGCCGAGCTTGATCTTCAACTGTCATATCCGTACACTAAGTATGACCCGTCTGGAAACATGCAGCGCACCTCCTTGCCATGTCATGTTGTGCCACCGCCATTGCTTGGCCGCTGCCTTGCACTCGGTCCGCACCATACTCCTTGTACTTGCTTGCAATAGACCCACTCTCCACTGCTCGCACACCTCCTCGCTTTACGATGGCTTCGTCTACCATCATCCACCTTCGGCATCACACCGAACCCATGCTGGCCGCAACCAGGACGCTCCACGAGGATATGGACATGACTCACGGAACACTGTGCACACCTCTTCCACTCCAACGAATCATCACCAAGACGAGCACTTGGACATGACGACGACTCACAGACGCAACGACGACTGGCCGTGCAAACTCGCACGACTCCTTGACTCATCCGACTCCCCCGGACGACGATCTTGATGAGCTCCAGCACCGCACTTCGGCACCACCTCTCCCATCAATGATCTCCTTCCACCGCCTTGCCGACGACAGCCTGCCGCCACTCTCCTTGTCGCTCCGCCGAATGACGATCGCTTGATCCTCCTGGTCGTTGCACCATCGTGCACTTCATGGCCCGCCCCGAGGCGCTAGTTGGGCCGCGACCCCGGGGCAAGCGCGGCTTCAAATCGACCTAGCTCTGATACCAATTGTTGGAACTTCGCCCACAGGATCAATCACGTCAACATACGATGAACACGCACGCACAAAAACCTTTAGCCAAAGGCACGTGTCGTGCCTTTCTTTTCCCTCTTTATTTCCTTTTCTATTTTCTGTCCACGGTATTCTCTGATATTACATGACCCCTATACCCGCATATTTATATGCGTGAACCTGCACGACTGGCCGGTACAAACCGACTCTGACTACTACTATAATCCTAGCTAAACCTCCACGTACTTTCTCTCGTGTCTAAACCGGACTCACCTTGACGCACGCCAAGGGCTACTACTTCGGCACTACCTAACCAATACGTACATGGAATCAGCTAGCACCATGATATGGAAGCCAACTCTAACACGTGTACATACGACCAAATAGTAATCCCAGCCGGACAACTATTACTTAGGCGACACTAGCTAACCAGTTTAGACAAGATTACCTAACAATCTCCTTCTAATCTTGACTGGTCTTCTATGCTTCTTCGATCTTGACTCGTTGTTGATCCGCAACTTGTTGATCCAAACTCCAACGCATGATCCGAACTACCAGCCCACACGGTCACATCTACGCGTGCAACGTGCAAGACTGGACGCATCATCAGTCTTCACGTCGTTCAACTTAACTGGTCACTGTCCCGCTACATGCCGAGCTTGATCTTCAACTGTCATATCCGTACACTAAGTATGACCCGTCTGGAAACATGCAGCGCACCTCCTTGCCATGTCATGTTGTGCCACCGCCATTGCTTGGCCGCTGCCTTGCACTCGGTCCGCACCATACTCCTTGTACTTGCTTGCAATAGACCCACTCTCCACTGCTCGCACACCTCCTCGCTTTACGATGGCTTCGTCTACCATCATCCACCTTCGGCATCACACCGAACCCATGCTGGCCGCAACCAGGACGCTCCACGAGGATATGGACATGACTCACGGAACACTGTGCACACCTCTTCCACTCCAACGAATCATCACCAAGACGAGCACTTGGACATGACGACGACTCACAGACGCAACGACGACTGGCCGTGCAAACTCGCACGACTCCTTGACTCATCCGACTCCCCCGGACGACGATCTTGATGAGCTCCAGCACCGCACTTCGGCACCACCTCTCCCATCAATGATCTCCTTCCACCGCCTTGCCGACGACAGCGTGCCGCCACTCTCCTTGTCGCTCCGCCGAATGACGATCGCTTGATCCTCCTGGTCGTTGCACCACCGTGCAACTTCATGGCCCGCCCCGAGGCGCTAGTTGGGCCGCGACCCCGGGGCAAGCGCGGCTTCAAATCGACCTAGCTCTGATACCAATTGTTGGAACTTCGCCCACAGGATCAATCACGTCAACATACGATGAACACGCACGCACAAAAACCTTTAGCCAAAGGCACGTGTCGTGCCTTTCTTTTCCCTCTTTATTTCCTTTTCTATTTTCTGTCCACGGTATTCTCTGATATTACATGACCCCTATACCCGCATATTTATATGCGTGAACCTGCACGACTGGCCGGTACAAACCGACTCTGACTACTACTATAATCCTAGCTAAACCTCCACGTACTTTCTCTCGTGTCTAAACCGGACTCACCTTGACGCACGCCAAGGACTACTACTTCGGCACTACCTAACCAATACGTACATGGAATCAGCTAGCACCATGATATGGAAGCCAACTCTAACGAGTGTACATACGACCAAATAGTAATCCCAGCCGGACAACTATTACTTAGGCGACACTAGCTAACCAGTTTAGACAAGATTACCTAACAATCTCCTTCTAATCTTGACTGGTCTTCTATGCTTCTTCGATCTTGACTCGTTGTTGATCCGCAACTTGTTGATCCAAACTCCAACGCATGATCCGAACTACCAGCCCACACGGTCACATCTACGCGTGCAACGTGCAAGACTGGACGCATCATCAGTCTTCACGTCGTTCAACTTAACTGGTCACTGTCCCGCTACATGCCGAGCTTGATCTTCAACTGTCATATCCGTACACTAAGTATGACCCGTCTGGAAACATGCAGCGCACCTCCTTGCCATGTCATGTTGTGCCACCGCCATTGCTTGGCCGCTGCCTTGCACTCGGTCCGCACCATACTCCTTGTACTTGCTTGCAATAGACCCACTCTCCACTGCTCGCACACCTCCTCGCTTTACGATGGCTTCGTCTACCATCATCCACCTTCGGCATCACACCGAACCCATGCTGGCCGCAACCAGGACGCTCCACGAGGATATGGACATGACTCACGGAACACTGTGCACACCTCTTCCACTCCAACGAATCATCACCAAGACGAGCACTTGGACATGACGACGACTCACAGACGCAACGACGACTGGCCGTGCAAACTCGCACGACTCCTTGACTCATCCGACTCCCCCGGCGACGATCTTGATGAGCTCCAGCACCGCACTTCGGCACCACCTCTCCCATCAATGATCTCCTTCCACCGCCTTGCCGACGACAGCCTGCCGCCACTCTCCTTGTCGCTCCGCCGAACGACGATCGCTTGATCCTCCTGGTCGTTGCACCACCGTGGAACTTCATGGCCCGCCCCGAGGCGCTAGTCGGGTCGCGACCCCGGGGCAAGCGCGGCTTCAAATCGACCTAGCTCTGATACCAATTGTTGGAACTTCGCCCACAGGATCGATCACGTCAACATACGATGAACACGCACGCACAAAAACCTTTAGCCAAAGGCACGTGTCGTGCCTTTCTTTTCCCTCTTTATTTCCTTTTCTATTTTCTGTCCACGGTATTCTCTGATATTATATGACCCCTATACCCGCATATTTATATGCGTGAACCTGCACGACTGGCCGGTACAAACCGACTCTGACTACTACTATAATCCTAGCTAAACCTCCACGTACTTGCTCTCGTGTCTAAACCGGACTCACCTTGACGCACGGCAAGGACTACTACTTCGGCACTACCTAACCAATGCGTACATGGAATCAGCTAGCACCATGATATGGAAGCCAACTCTAACACGTGTACATACGACCAAATAGTAATCCCAGCCGGACAACTATTACTTAGGCGACACTAGCTAACCAGTTTAGACAAGATTACCTAACAATCTCCTTCTAATCTTGACTGGTCTTGTATGCTTCTTCGATCTTGACTCGTTGTTGATCCGCAACTTGTTGATCCAAACTCCAACGCATGATCCGAACTACCAGCCCACACGGTCACATCTACCTGTGCAACGTGCAAGACTGGACGCATCATCAGTCTTCACGTCGTTCAACTTAACTGGTCACTGTCCCGCTACATGCCGAGCTTGATCTTCAACTGTCATATCCGTACACTAAGTATGACCCGTCTGGAAACATGCAGCGCACCTCCTTGCCATGTCATGTTGTGCCACCGCCATTGCTTGGCCGCTGCCTTGCACTCGGTCCGCACCATACTCCTTGTACTTGCTTGCAATAGATCCACTCTCCACTGCTCGCACACCTCCTCGCTTTACGATGGCTTCGTCTACCATCATCCACCTTCGGCATCACACCGAACCCATGCTGGCCGCAACCAGGACGCTCCACGAGGATATGGACATGACTCACGGAACACTGTGCACACCTCTTCCACTCCAACGAATCATCACCAAGACAAGCACTTGGACATGACGACGACTCACAGACGCAACGACGACTGGCCGTGCAAACTCGCATGACTCCTTGACTCATCCGACTCCCCCGCACGACGATCTTGATGAGCTCCAGCACCGCACTTCGGCACCACCTCTCCCATCAATGATCTCCTTCCACCGCCTTGCCGATGACAGCCTGCCGCCACTCTCCTTGTCGCTCCGCCGAACGACGATCGCTTGATCCTCCTGGTCATTGCACCACCGTGCAACTTCATGCCCCCCCCCCCGAGGCGCTAGTCGGGTCGCGACCCCGGGGCAAACGCGGCTTCAAATCGACCTAGCTCTGATACCAATTGTTGGAACTTCGCCCACAGGATCGATCACGTCAACATACGATGAACACGCACGCACAAAAACCTTTAGCCAAAGGCACGTGTCGTGCCTTTCTTTTCCCTCTTTATTTCCTTTTCTATTTTCTGTCCACGGTATTCTCTGATATTACATGACCCCTATACCCGCATATTTATATGCGTGAACCTGCACGACTGGCCGGTACAAACCGACTCTGACTACTACTATAATCCTAGCTAAACCTCCACGTACTTGCTCTCGTGTCTAAACCGGACTCACCTTGACGCACGGCAAGGACTACTACTTCGGCACTACCTAACCAATACGTACATGGAATCAGCTAGCACCATGATATGGAAGCCAACTCTAACACGTGTGCATACGACCAGATAGTAATCCCAGCCGGACAACTATTACTTAGGCGACACTAACTAACCAGTTTAGACAAGATTACCTAACAATCTCCCTCTAATCTTGACTCTGGTCTTCTATGCTTCTTCGATCTTGACTCGTTGTTGATCCGCAACTCGTTGATCCAAACTCCAACGCATGATCCAAACTACCAGCCCACACGGTCACATCTACGCGTGCAACGTGCAAGACTGGACGCATCATCAGTCTTCACGTCGTTCAACTTAACTGGTCACCGTCCCGCTACATGCCGAGCTTGATCTTCAACTGTCATATCCGTACACTAAGTATGACCCGTCTGGAAACATGCAGCGCACCTCCTTGCCATGTCATGTTGTGCCACCGCCATTGCTTGGCCGCTGCCTTGCACTCGGTCCGCACCATACTCCTTGTACTTGCTTGCAATAGATCCACTCTCCACTGCTCGCAGACCTCCTCGCTTTACGTTGGCTTCGTCTACCATCATCCACCTTCGGCATCACACCGAACCCATGCTGGCCGCAACCAGGACGCTCCACGAGGATATGGACATGACTCACGGAACACTGTGCACACCTCTTCCACTCCAACGAATCATCACCAAGACGAGCACTTGGACATGACGACGACTCACAGACGCAACGACGACTGGCCGTGCAAACTCGCATGACTCCTTGACTCATCCGACTCCCCCGGACGACGATCTTGATGAGGTCCAGCACCGCACTTCGGCACCACCTCTCCCATCAATGATCTCCTTCCACCGCCTTGCCGACGACAGCCTGCCGCCACTCTCCTTGTCGCTCCGCCGAACGACGATCGCTTGATCCTCCTGGCCGTTGCACCACCGTGCAACTTCATGCCCCGCCCCGAGGCACTAGTCGGGTCGCGACCCCGGGGCAAGCGCGGCTTCAAATCGACCTAGCTCTGATACCAATTGTTGGAACTTCGGCCACATGATCGATCACGTCAACATACGATGAACACGCACGCACAAAAACCTTTAGCCAAAGGCACGTGTCGTACCTTTCTTTTCCCTCTTTATTTCCTGTCCTATTTTCTGTCCACGGTATTCTCTGATATTACATGACCCCTATACCCGCATATTTATATGCGTGAACCTGCACGACTGGCCGGTACAAACCGACTCTGACTACTACTATAATCCTAGCTAAACCTCCACGTACTTGCTCTCGTGTCTAAACCGGACTCACCTTGACGCACAGGAAGGACTACTACTTCGGCACTACCTAACCAATACGTACATGGAATCAGCTAGCACCATGATATGGAAGCCAATTCTAACACGTGTACATACGACCAAATAGTAATCCCAGCCGGACAACTATTACTTAGGCGACACTAACTAACCAGTTTAGACAAGATTACCTAACAAATAGAGTAACAAGGCTACGCCCCGACGATCTGAACAGATGCGGGCCATTGCAAAACAGAAACCATGTGCGTTGGTGAGAAATTTGAGGCGATTATAAAACAACAACCACATCTAATGTTTCTTACAGGAGGTTTTCATGGTTCTGACCCCCTCCGAAGCTATCTACAACAATGTAAGCCGCCTACGCTGGGTGTATTACATGCGGCTTTGATAATTTTGGTCACAACTGCCCCCAGCGTCCGTTACTCATGCTCGTTTTTCAACTAGTGATGGAAAGAATCCTAAAATTGAGTTGTCATTTAAAGAAGACACTGCTGTTGATCCATGATTGTGCTACCAGGGTATCCCAACCAACACATGATTTTTCACACAAGATTTTGGTAAAAAACACCAAATCACAATTTTATCTCGATTGGAATTGGGTTACGCCACCCAATTTCCAATGGGAAGTGCCTCAATAGGTGGTTAGTCAAAATTTATCTAACCGTGACAAACACATCCTATCTCCACCAACACTCCCACTACGGGTGAAGGGAGAGCTGCACATGACAGTGATGACAGGTACCCCCTCTCGCCGATCGAATAAATTCATCACGGCATCAAACCCGGCTCTCACGACTCACTTATTAGGTTACATAGTTATTTGTCCGAGTTAATGTCATGACCTGATGACCATGGCCCACTACCTACCCCTAGACATACCACACAATAATAAGCATGGATAGTAATCGAGAGGGATACAACATGAACATCAAGATGGACAAATATAACCAGCTAGCATCATCTTTCAACATAAGTAAAACATGAGATAAGGGTCAACAAGTGGATGCTTCTCTTGTAGGTAGTAGAAGACATATGTTAATCCTGAGTTCACCACCTCGAATCACCGAAACACTAAAAAGAGGCAACTAACCTCTAAAACAACAATTCAAGTCTAAGAAGCTATTTCAGTCGATGTAAATGTGTATGCAAAACATGTTGCCCTATAAAATTGTGAACTATCATGATTGATAACGCATGGAACATTATTCCTACTAGTACTAGGATAAAGCAGTATGACTTGTAATATTAACATAAGCAATGCTACTATGCATTTGGGGCATAGCATAAACCAATTAAAAAGATTGGCTGCTACCTTATCTACTAATTCCGTAAGCGAAGGGTGAACCTGTTGGTTGTAAAGCAAGCGGTCATCTTGTAATAAGTAATGCCGATCAACCTGACGCGGAGATGCTATGGACGTGGAAGCTACTTACATAACCAACATCTAACCTCTATGTCAAAGCCAATTTTTCTGCTAGTATCATTAGTTCAAGAAATAAATTGTTGACACACTTAAAATAGTGGCTGGTTAGCCTAGTCCTAAAACTTCATAGCTATGAGACACTACTGAACAAATAAAACAGTTAAATAGATGACACATATTTCTTTGCACTTGGAGACAAATGACACACTTTGTATCATTGACATGTGGCCCCTAAACCCACAAGGACATGTCATTTTGTCAAACCTAAACAAATATGTCACCTGACAAATCCCCCAAAACCACACCTCTCTCGAGGAAACTCTAAGGTGTGCTCAGATGCATTTGCCACCTTTTAGAAAAAAATGAACTTCCACTTACCCAAAAAAATTAACAAGAAGCTCACATGCAAATATGATTTCCATCTTCCAACTTACTTGAAAAATGCCAATTTATTGCTACATGGAAAAAAATAACAAGGCGAAGCCCTTTTACAAAACCTAAAAAAGAAGCTATTCTACCTCCCCACTTTTGTTATTTTCACCCATACCACAAATCAATGAAATATTCCAACAAAGCTTGCTCCCATGTGACTCACTCTAATATCTACAGACTATTTTTTTTCCTTTTGAATCCTTGTAACTCAGTTTTAAAATTTTATATATGGAATATATGTGCTCCTCAAGGTGCAAAATCCACTCACATCTCTCGAGTCTTTGTTATCTCCCTTCTCTTCCTTACTTGCGTCCCTTCACCTTCTTCATTTTTCGAACATTTGCTCAGTAAGACCAAAGAGCAGAGATCCGGAATGGAAATTTTCATCTTCTTCTATACATAATAACAAATGGACGAAAATACATCTGTGTTGTGCAATCTTTCAAATGGCCTAACTTATTTGAAAATAGATAAAATGTTTTCCCACAAAAGGGGGGGGGGGGTAGTATTCTCACCTAATTTAACGATTTTACCACATGCAAAATGGCGTCAAAGCCCGCCCTTCTCCTGCCTCAATTTCACACTCACCCCTCACGGTGCTATGCCGCCCTCGCGCTCTGCCATCACCATCCACCACAAATCTATTTTATTTTAACCACCAAGAGGGAAGCATCTATTAATTAGTTATATTCCTTTATGAGAAAATGTGTTCATCATAGCAATGGAAAGAGTGAAAAAAAACATTATATATAGATGGACATGTTCAGTTTATGCATAGGTTGCCCTACCAATACATTGGCACAGCATTTTGGTTGCTCACATCAGCAAGAAAAAAGACCAGCAAGAGTTGGCAAAATAGTATTAGGATGTCATTTTTTGCACGATGCTATCAGCAGGGTCGCAGTTGAAACAATGGTAGGATTACTTTGGTCAAAATCCAAACATACCCAGCACGGCGACAGAACCACATCGGAAAATTATATTCCCATGTTGAAATTTTGCCATCTTGACCAGAATCTTACGAATACTGGATCCATATAGCTCCAAGATATTTCTGTGCTGATTGGATGAAGCATTAGAGAATTATAACAGCCTTATAACAATACCAAAGCATATCTGGTACCAAAAAGCCAGATGAGAAATAAAAATGATTACTAAAAAGACAGAACATTGCAGCATTGCAAAAAGAAAGCAAACCATGTCCAAGGCAACCAGCTCTTTTCTCCTCAGCCCATCCATCCTATCAGCGGTTTACAGGAAAAAAAGAGGCATAAATTTACAAACAACAAATCAGTTCAACAATGGGTTCGGGAGCAACCCTCTGCAGCATCCACATTTACAAGCTTACAAGTTTCAGCAGAACATTGTCTGTCTGCCTGGTATCATCACATTTGCAAGTGAATGTGACCTATGTTTTTCTTGAGGTTTGCGCACTAAATGTTCATAATGCCCGACCCTTATTTGATTTGAACGAAATACTGGATAGGGATACAGAGTCCCCCGGGAAGAAGAGTCTTCAGTTACTGTTGGCAACGTCTTCAATCAACGTCTTCCAGCCTCTGCCCGACGATGTATCGGTCCTCCCAGATAGAATCATGGAGTTTATTGTAGGATTCTTTGGCAAGATAGCAGAGTACGCATAAGGCAAAGCTGTACAGCCACGCGGCACGGTGGACTGTTGAGTTCACGGCGGAGTAGCCCAGCCTTGGGAAAACCTCCTTTGAGAGCACATAAGGGATTGCCAGTGCAGTGAGCAGCTCCATGGAGAAAGACACTAATTCTTGCTTGTACGTTGTTGCTGCAAGGTCTCCCAACAGAAGTTTTCTGCTCCAACATTTATCGATGAAATAGGCGTAGAAAGGAAGGTTACCCCTGAGCTCGAAGGAACGACCCTTCAACAATAAAAACATATGACCGTCAGAGTATTCCCTATTTTTATCTGACTATAATCAAATTAGAGTAAAATTTCGGAATTAGCTGCATTCTGCCCTATAAGTGTGCCAGCTGCAAGACCAGTCCCCAATAGAAACTCATCACGGGGCAGCCGGTGAAAGTTATGCGTGGCGGCACAGGACACGAGAAAAATAATTATGAGTTGAACAATGGGAAAGACTGGGTGCCAAAGATCCCATGGCATAGGACACGAGAAAAGAAATTATGAGTTCAAAACTGGGAAAGACTAGGTGCCATGGCTACAATTGAAACTATGGATAGAATAAACGAAAACAAGCAAACATCTATTTTGGTAGTTTACTTGGGCAGTGATTTTCTTTATCTTGCAACGAGTACACCGTGAGTGCCATATAGAGATTAATTTCTAATACATTATACCAGGTTTGATACCCTGTATGATAATAGCATAAGTTTAGACGTCTGCAAAGCAGCAGCAGAAATTGCAACTCACCAATTTGGTCCCATAATTCTGCACTAGCCGCCCCAGGGACCAAGTACAGAAAAAGTTTAGAACCGGAATATCGTTACCAGGCCCAGGCATGATGAAGGGTGACAGCAGTGATAAATCAACAAGCAAACCGATCAAAAGAGGAATGAAGAAAACCTGGCAAACAGACAGTTTAATTAAGTTACTGAGCTGTAGCATAAAAATAAACAAGTACTCCTACAAATGAAAGCACCTCGACTAAATTCCTCACCCATAGGAAGAATATCACATGTATCTTCAAAGCTACAAGGCGTGTTCCCCCATAAGTCATGCAGACAAATGCATCTCTAGAGGCGGCAATAGTAAATGATATGACACCAAAACCAATGGCAATAGCAAACAGATCTGACAGAAAAAGTTGCACAAATAAGCCCAAACAAGATAAAAATATACTTCTTTTTGCAAAGGAAGTCCACTGATCATCTGTGAACAATAATTACCATTGGACTTCGTTTGATCTACTAGCAGCTCAGGGATGGCAGACAACAGTGTGCGCCCAATTGAGATTGAAAAGAAAAGCATAGCAGTATTACATATCACAACAACCACCCATGATAGCACCGCCTGTGGAATTGTTTGAACAACAACAAATACCCTGGTACAATGTGCAAGAAGGGTAAACATCTACTGGAAATTGTGCAGCCAACACCTCTGGCATTGTAAAAGGCTTTAGCTAAGTGAATGGTAGAAGATAGATTTTAGTACGAAATGGACGTATATATATGGAGTCAGGCTACAAAAAAAATGTGCATATTGCGAAGTTCCTTTAATGAACAAAGCTATTGGTGCTTACCTTTTGACGGTAACTTCATCGGTGCTTTCAGGCTGCTCATCTGGTAAGATAACATCCAAGAGAGGCTTTCCAGCAATCACAAACCAGTAGTATCCTACCCTCGGGACTAACCACTCAAGGTATAAAACTGTGCTCTCGATGAGAAATTTGAGGTAAAGAACTCCAGAAAGTAACTCTGCATAGTACAGTGGCCCTTGCCAGAATGATGTGCCCATAGCAGGATAATCAAAGTAGCTACAATTTGCAAAATATTTAATTAGATGTGTTAAGTTGCCAAAGGCTGGAAGATACATCAGATGATGAACAAATATAAAAATACTTACGTGATATTGAGTGGAAACAATTTAGGCGCCAAGTGGACAACAATTTTGCTCGGAATTAGAATGAGGAGAGCAATGAAGGTAATATCGACAGAAAGCCCAGGAAGCTTCTTGAAATAGAATATGTAGAATGGTTCATGAACATTATGTCTGACGAAGCTAATCATAATTCTTGGCTTCAACATCTACTCAAGAAAGAAGTACAACACACATTATACAGTGGAGCTGTATTGTGCATATATTATTGGCATGATACAGATATAATATAATAAATACCTTTTGAATAATTGTGAAAAATCTGGGGCGCAGACTCAAAAAGGTGTGTCCAATAAACCAATGAACAGCAGTAGTAGCAGACGATGATGCAATCAGAAGTTTTAACCTCTGAGACATTGTTGCACCAAACATTTTTGAAGTACAGATATCAAGCAACCAACCAATGAACAGTGGGTGTAGTATAAATGTGTATAAAAGATTAACACCAATATTGGCAACAGTGATTAGATTTAATACCCCTCCGAAGAATATACCAGGCAACCTTGGAAACAAAATTGTGATCCCACTGAAGAATATACCAGACAGTCTTCTACAGAAAATTGCGATCATAAGGGGCTTGCCACCCAAGTATTGATGAAAAGTAATCAGCCCAACATAAGATACGCCCGTAGTAAAGAGAAATATATATCCAACCAAAATAGTAGAAGCTGTCGAAATATAGGGGTTGACTTCACCCACATTGGCAATATTGAAAGGCGACATGCACCATAAATTTATCCTTCCAAGTGAGAATGGGAGAAAACCGAAAATGCAAGCAATGGCCATGTCAGCTATTAACACCTGATTAGACAAGCACATAGTCAGGATTTTCTGGAACTAAGTACGAAAAGACAAGCACAAGAAATGTTAGGTACTCGCAGTGGCGGAGCCAGAAAAATACATGGAAGTGGGGGGCGAGTGCTGTTAATCCATGTTGGGGAGGACCAGACAATAGAAATACAAGGTTTTAACAGCAAGTAAACAGTGATCTAATAGAACAATATGCATGTTCGCCTGGGCCTGAGTCCCTGCTGGCCACCCCCTGTCTCCACCACTGGGTACTCGCTGCCTAAAAGGATTCAACTAAGCCACAACCCTATAGATACACCCAGGGTAGAACTAGCCTCAGTAGCAGGCCCAATATTTTGAAGATTGGTATTACGAAAATAATAAAGCAAACATATTGTTTGAAAGAGTAAAATCTTCAAAAGAGCAGGTTTTGGCACCACCATGCACGCCCATGTTAAAAGAAATAATCTCCAACTACGACTTCTGCAAATTTCATTAAAGAATGGGCATATTTGAGGTTTGTCCAAAAGGAATTGGCTGCGGAGATGCAATTTTCTTACAAAAAATAATTGCATGTACACAACGAGCTATAAAACGTATACTTGTATTTTTCTTTCAAATTTTATGAATTCACTTTTGTTTCTCAGTCAGGTGAACTTGTGCTTGCGTGCATTTTATAGTGTGAAAGGATCTAAAGTTGAGGATGATAAAGAAAAAACAAATACTGGTGTCAGAAAGTATAATGCAAGCGAAAGAAAATGGGAAAGGTGCAAAATGACAGAAAACGAATTGTAGCAAGAGATATCAAACTCATGAATACTTTCTTCCCTGAACAAGTCTCTACTAACTAAACAAATGCTTCCTTCTGTACTAAATTTGGTGGTTCACGTTTAGTACATATCTAACACATACAGTTTTCAAACCTTTTTGAGTATTCAACTGAATACTCATGAATTGCACTGGTGGGGCCACCCCTGACTAGCCTAAGAAGGTAACAGAAAATAATACATTTGCGGAGAAACTAAAGCACAAAAAGAGCATGGCAGGCTTATACAGTTCTGGTGGTGCACTTAAAATAATAACCAGAAGAAATCGCATCTATATTCTGGAATAGTCCTCCCACTATTGTCTCTATTCATGCTGATGAACAGTAAGCAAAATTGCAAACTGGAGAAGAAGTAATTAAAGAATTGAACGTCGTCTTATTTTACTAGTTTATCCCATGTTATCAGCTTTTTTTACTGAACCTCCCACGTTATCATCGTTTTAGCGTTGCTACCATTTCTGGCAGTAACCTATACACGTAAACGATGATACACTTTGAAGTGGAGCCATACTAAACTATGACTAACTATAAAACATTGGGAGAATCATGACAAAGATGTGCTAATTGTTCCAATTGCATAACAGAACTGCATTAATTGGTGTTTTACTACAATATAAAAACCTAGCACCACTCCAGTAATATGGTCTAATAGTCACCCATTGTAGCACATATAGAAATAAAATAAATAAAGTGGCAGGCAAAAAGAATTGGTTGAGAAGAAAAAGACATACCACCCAGCAAGCTTGAACAATAAGTAGCGCAAGGACGTGCAATGCATCAACCCCCCTAATCCCTTGACGCCGATTTCCCAGACGTTCAACCCAGCGCGTGAATGGCGCTACAGCGAATGGCACATACATCTGCGCAAGCACAACCGAGAGCACTGCCCGGGCGACAATGGAGGTGGTAGAGAGGCTTAGGGAGAGCAGACCACGCGGCTGAGGAAAGCTCCTGGTGAGCACTAGATGCCATGACGAGAAGTTGGTGAGGTGGTCGGCAGTTTCGCGGCAGACACATGCGATGAGGAAAACGGGGAGCAGCAGGCTCATGAGCTTGCCCGGCAAGCCCGCCATGAACTCCGACAAGGGCAGCCTTGCGGGGGCGTCCTCGGCGAAGAGAGAGAGGGTGGTCATTTCGTATCTGCAGACCTGCAACAATTATGCGATCCATCAGCATGGGCATCACATCAACAAGAAAAATAAGGATAGTCACACCTACAGCAATTAAGCACAAGCACTGCAGCAACAAGATGACACGAAATTTTCCCGTTTCAGAAGGGATCATGGCAGGAAACATCACACCGCACCTAGATCTGACTGAAACCAGCAGTAAACAAGACGGATCTGGACGGATCAGAGCGTGGGCAGCCACGGGAGCAGACAAGAGGGGGGCCATGGCGGATGCGATGCTGGAAACCCTAGGCGGAGCGGAGGAGGCGAGAAGATAACATCCAGACCTGGCAGCGGCGTTGGTGTCTGGTGGCGAACCACTGGAGCTGGCACTCGTCGTGGACGTGCCCGATAGTGCCTTGGCAGGCGCAGGGGTGGCGCAGCGGCCGTCCCGCCACTCCGGGGCAGAAGCAGATTCGGCACAGCTCCTCCTCTGCGTCGTCGCTGATGTCTTCAGGGTGGTCCTCCTCTGGGAGCGCCATCTCCGGCGGAGCAGGATCTGCGGCGGCGGTGGCCATTGGAGGCGGTACTCGAACTCTCTGTCTGCTGTCTGCTGTCTGAGTGCGTCTGCTCTGCTGTCCGAGACACGCGCCGTGCGTGGTTCTATCGCCTCGGGCCGCGTGCGTTCTGTGTCGTGTGGGCCCAAGGGTTTGCAACACCTGTGCTCACGAGTTCAACGAAGTGTGTGAGATCTCGGTGGGTACCTCAAAATTTCGGGCCAAGCCCAAACGAATTTCAAGCATAACTCAAATTCGCCCAAAAATCATTAACATTGAGTGAATTTTGATAGATTGAATTCTGAAAGAATTTCCAAATTTCAGATACTTCTGCGTGGTCCAAAATTTACATGATTGCAAGATTTTAAGCAATCATCGGTCGTCAATGGAGATCCTGTGACCAATAGAAATTCTCCACTGTTTTTTATCGTGAAAGAACAACTGTTAATTAATTATAATCAGGAAAAGAAGATACTTTTTTTAAGCTAGGGGAAGGGGGTATTTTTTTTAAGCATGGAAGAGATTCTTTTTTGAAATAAAGATGATCTTAGATCTGATTAATCTCAAGGAAAATATAAGCCACTACAATGGATAGACATCTGGACCTAGAACGACTAGTAAAAAATAAAATTACATTGAAAAGCATACTAGTCTTCCTCTTCCTCCGATCGTACGCTACCCACCGAGGATTGGAAATTGCACTGAACCAACAGTAAAAGAAAGTGACACCTACAAACGCCCTCGCCATACCAAACTTTGAAGACCGCAATATATAACCACTCATCCCTTGAGATGAAATCTATAAATCCTTAAAGCAACATCAGCTGGAGCATCACCCCGTGCAGAACAGTCTTGCAATGACTCACCAAAAGTTCAGAGGGTTGGAGAAACTGGCTAAGCTACAGAACAACATGGAAGATGATGTTGAAGTGGCCACATCAGTAGTCAGTCAATAACTCTCCTTGAAAGACACACTGACTGCCAAGATCTGGAAAGAACCAATAGATCCGGGGACACAAACACTCACAAGCCCTTCGCCTATGCCAAATTGGACATCGTCGAGGTAGGGAGAGAGCTAAGAGACATTATTCCAACACGACATCGTCTCCACAAACTCGTTGATGTCGCTCTAGAAACAAAAAACGAAGTAAAATAAAACGAGACGGATGGTGCTCAACCCTTTTTGCCACCGACGAGGCTGCCGGACCGAAAAGAGGAGGGGGGCCAAGGCGAAGACGTGTAGGGAAGCAGTGGCAACGACTGCTGGCTAGGGTTGCCGCTGATTTCTAATTGAGCTGTAAATGGAAGGGATTATTAATGAACCGGGATGTAGCTTTCTCACATGAACTATGTTTTTTTCAAAAAAGGACCCAAATATATTAAAAACGTTCATGAGAAGTATATAGCACCCCAAGCATAATAAAAATTACATCAAGTACCCTAAACCGCTGAACGACCACTACCGCTGCCAAAATGAGCCGCCGATTGCCGCTCCCCTACCGGAGCCAGTTTGACCTTTTCGATGACAACCAGAAGTCTTCAGGCACGCGCCTCTTACGAATAGTGTCGTAGAGCCACCGTCATTGCCATTTAACCCTTAAATCGATCTAATGCGCCTCACACGAAATCTCGCCGATGCGCACATACGGCGAGAAACCCTAACCTTGCCGTCTCAAGGAGATGACAAAAATCTATGTCAGAGCTCCGTCGACTCTGTCCAAATGGACGAATTCGAGAAGGATCAGAGCCCGAAAGACCAGCTCGAAGATGAAGAAGCACTGCCATCTGCCAGAACGCTGCCCCTCCAAGAAGAAAAAAACTAACTTTACCTACTAGCAGGAGACGAGGCACCGAGATCCCTTCACCACAATCAACCGCCCGAGTAGCAGGCAGTGGGCAGGTGGATCCACAGGCTTGCTAGCCAAGCTTGGAGGCAAACCATGATTTCAACAGACTAGATATGCCTTTGGCTTGGGTTGGACCGATGAGGTGAGGGGTGTGCATTAATGTTGCTCATGGTTCTTGGTTTGTTGAATTTCGTTTTCGTATGTTTCCAAAGAAGTTGGAGTGTGTTTTCACTCAGTTGGATCTGAGCAAATGTGAACTTGATCGGCGAGTGGTCTATATTTGCTGTCGAGTCTGATTTGAGTTATGGAACATAAGTGACAAGGACATTGTTTGATCTTCGTTTTCATTGGTTCCTCATTATAGCAGGCTTTTTGGCTGGAAATTCAAATGGTAGTTTACATAGTTTCTTTTATTATCTAAGTGGTGTGAGTATGTAAAGAATTTTGATCCCTCATTATAGCAGGGGGCACTGCCCTCAGTTGGTCCATATGGTTATGAAACACAATATTATGCCAAAAAATTATCCAAATATGTGCTTGTGTTGTACTGGTGTACTAGTTGGTTGCTAACTTGGTTTTACCTACAACGCTTCTAGGGCCACTGGCTACTTATACCTAGTGCAGTGCCATCTATATTTTGTTATGAGGACTAGGCGGGAATCTCACATATGCATGCATAGGATGGTTATACATTAACAGTTAAGAGAGTAACTATACAATTATAAGGTGCAAGGTTCTAATTTATTTTTGCAGACATTGAAGTGATTCAGTTCGTATGTTTAAAATTGTTTTGATCGCAACTATTCTTTTGTATATTGTTATTATATATACATGAAAATGATTCAAAGCCATTCTTCAGACTTGGGATTACCCGAAACAATCTATGCTCAGAGCAAACCCACAACCTTTGAAGGTTCTAGGCAAGCCCAACCGTCTTAGGATCCCCACAATCCCAAGACAAATGAGTCTCGAACTCCAGGCTCGTCTTTCTTTTCGCTTAAATGGATGAAGAATTTAGGGCACAAGGGGGAAACTAGCAAGCTTTTGGAGTTAAACAATGGAGGAGAGACTGTGTTCGAAGTCACACCTCTTTGGGGAAGAAGAGGGCGCCTTATATAGCGGCCCACTTGAATATGCCTGGATCCAGTTATCTGATACACTCACAATTCCATATGCTAGGAGTTTCAAGCTGAGCTCTAGGCAATTATCCAGGCGAGTATGATACCTCTTGGACTCACCTAGAGCCTAAGACTCTGGGGTCAGAACGGAAGCAACCAATATGCTCATTGGGTTCTCTCTTGGATTTCTTCTTTGAGGATTTGTTTGTATCTAGGATTCTTAGGTCTTTGATTCACACTCTTCGTCCTTCAAAACCTCTCTTAGTAGTATGACATTCCTATGGTTCAAGCATAAGAAACATCCACATAAATTTAAATATGTCATCTTATTTTCTCAGTTTTGCTTGGGGTTTCCCTAACCACCTTTATTTCATATACATTACCCGATCATATAAATATAATTTACGACTGCCATTAGTCCCATAATCACTTGTCATTTTCACAGCTAAGATGTCCTTTCATGTCTCTTTTTTTCTTCTCTCCCTTCGCCTTCTTCCTTTCTCTCGGTTCCTCTTCTCGCGGGGATCACCTAGATAAGATAGCTCCAGGGAGTTTGCTCCCTAAAGCTAGGGAGCAATTCAGAATGCGGACTGAAATCCATCTATATCGTGCGATTATTGAAATGACCCAAATTACTTTGAAAAATAGATAAAATGCTTTCATGCAAAAAAAGAGGGTAAGATGTGTAATCAGGTTAAAATGTCATTCCCACCTGACCGAATACACATGCGGAATGGTTTTCTTGCTCCTCGTGCACAAGTATATGTCCTTCCTCCCTTTCCACACTGTTGCCGCCTCCAAGAACCACCATAAGGCGCCAAACCTGCTATCTCCCACTTCGATGTCGCACTCACCGGTCGTGGCGCTAGCGCACTTTGCTGACCATGCTGCGGCCAATGGCCACCGCCTGCTACGCCATCACCATCCACCACAAAAGATATATTATTTTAATCACCATGAGGGAATCGTCTACGTATTCATTATACAATTTTAAGAAAGTCTGCCTATTTATAGATTAGGGAAAGAGTGGAATCATAAACTTTATGTGCAGAGTGAAAACAGAACCGCAAAGATAAGATAGATGCATGCGTTGCATTTATGACATCTTGGCACACAAGTTTGCCCTGGAAAGTAGATGCATATACAAAATGAATTTCCCCAAACTCACATGGAATTCCATGTTGATTGTCTTCAACATTAGATTACTCTACCGACATAAAAAAAGCATCGGTATACATACCTTATGACAGTGTGACAAAGCACAACTGGCACCGAAAACATTGCAAAAAATTAAGACAAGGCAGAACCACAAAAAATAAAGCCAACCATGTTCAAGGCAACCAACCAACAGTGCATCTTGCTTGTAAAATGAGCAGAAAGTTACAAACATCAGTTCAACAATGGATTAGGGAGCTGCATCCACAATAAGTTTGGGCCAGAAGTTAATCTGGCTGGCTGACATCTGTCTAATTAGAATGGGAATTTATCTAAGTAAACCAGATCAAGGAATTTAACAGCTGCATTGATACATATGCTCTCGGTATGTCTGCTCGGCCCATAACGATCCCCTAATAGAATCATGGAGCATAGTGAAGGCTACCTTCGCGAGATAGCAGAGCGCATAGAAGGCGATGCAGCCCAACCACGCGAAATGGTAGACCATGGAGTTTACGGCAGCTGGGTAGCCTAGTCTTGGGAAGACACCCTCGGCGAGCACATAAGGAACACCCAGAGCAGCGACTAGCTTCGTTGCAAAAGGTCCCATCTTTGAAAGAGATTCCAACTTGTCTCCGGTCCAATAGTTCTCAACGGAATCAGCCAGGGAAGGGAGCCCGCCTCTGACTTTGTACCGACGAGCCTTCAACAATAAAAAAATGTGTCTGTTAGAATATTTGCTACTTTTATCCGACTATATATATACCCAAAGTAGAGTGATTCGTGAATTAGCTGCATTCTGCCATAAAAGTGTGCCAGTTGCAAGGGTGAGGAAAAAAAATATTAGTCAACAATGGGGAAGGGAACTAGACAGATACAAAAGACCCCAAGGTTAGAATGATAACTTCAAAAATTAGATTGAATAGACGGAAAACATGAATGCATCTATTTTGGTAGTTGAGTTCAGGAGGTTTTATTTTTATTTTTTGCAACTAGTAAATGGTGAGAAATTATACCCAAAACAATTAATTATGCCTAGATACACATATAGGGTAATAATTTAAGTTTCAAGGTCTGCAAAGCAACAATGGTAGTTGTAACTCACCAATCTTATCCCATAAACCTGTGTTATCCGCCCCAGGGCCCAAGTGCAGAAAAAGTCTAGAACTGGAACACCATTACCAGGCCCGATGAAGGGTGAAAGCAGTGTTAAATCAACCAGCAAACCGATCCAAAGAGGAATGAACACAATCTGGCAACAGACAGTTGAAGTTCCTGAGATGTAGCATAAAATACTCAAAAAGATGAATACAAATGAAGGCGCGACGACTAAATTACTCACCCATATGAAGAAAATGAGATGCATCTCCAAAGCTACAAGGTGTGTACCCCCATAAGCCACGCGAACAAATGCATCTCTAGAGGCGGCAATAACAATTGATACTATGCCATATCCAGTGGCAATAGCAAACAGATTTAACAGAAAAGGTTGCACACACAAGTAAGCTCAAATAAAATAATTATTTTTTTCTTTACAGAGGAAGCCCACTAATCATCAATGAATAATAATTACCATTGGACTTCATTTGAGCTCGTACTAGCAGCTCAGGGACGGCAAATACCAATGTACGGCCAATAGATATTGAAGATAAAAGCATAGCAGAATTGAATATCACAACTGCCAACCATGATAGCACCACCTGTGGCATTGTTTGAACAACAACAAATTTCCTGGTACAATGTACAACAAAGGTAAGCATCTACCGAAAATTGTGCGGCCAAGCAAAAGGCTTTAGTTCATTGAATGGTCGAAGATAGATTACATTACAAAACGAGCATATACTAGATTACATTACAAAACGAGCATATATGTAGTCAAGCCAAAATAAGTGCAGAGAGTTTTGCTTCGGTACACCCCTCTAGAAAAGTCTACAGATTTTAATGCAGATTAAAGGTGGAGATTAGAAGTTACACCTTCAATCAAAAAGATTAGACTGTTCTGATCTCTTGTTTGATCCATTGGGAGAATAGGGATTAGAACTAATTGATTGTGAATACTCTTTTTAAGTAACTTTAAGGTTTGTGTAAACGTTTTTTGGGTGGGTGGGGGGGGGGGGGGGTGCCGACTACCGAAGCAAAACTCAAGTGCAGATTCGGCAGTTTTCCGTGAATGAACAAAACTATGCATTTGGTGCTTACCTTCTATTGTTAACTTCATCGCTGCTATCATAATGTTCCCTCGGTGAGACAATGTTCCACAGGGCATCTCCAGCAGTGAAGAGCCAATAGCATCTTACCCTCCAGACTAACCACTCGAGGTATAAAACTGTATTGTCAGTGAGAAACCTGAGATAAAGAATACCAGAAAGTGCCTCTGCATAGTACCGTGGCCCTTGCCAGAATGATGTGCCCTCAGCAGGACGATCAAAGTAGCTACGATCCACAAATATAAATTAGATGGGTTAACTCGCAAAAGGCTGGAAGATACATCAGATGGAGAACAAATATTATATACTTACGTGATGTCTAGCGGGAACTCCTCAGGTTCCAATTGGACAGCAATTTTAGTAGGAACAAGGATTACTAGAGCAATGAATGTAATGTCGTCAAAAAGGCCAGGAAGCCTCTTGAAATAGAATATATAGAATGGTTCCCAAATATTATGTCCGATGAAGCGAATCCTAATTCCTGGCTTCAATACCTACTCACAGAAAAGTACAAAACTCATTGTACCCCTGAACTGTAAACTGCATACATCATGGACATGAGACAAATATAATATAATATACTAAATACCTTGCGGAGAAATACGAAGACTCTGTTGCGCAGACTCAAAATGTTGCGTCCAGTAAACCAGTGAAGAGTCATAGATGAAAACGATGGCGCAATCAGAAATTTGAACCTCTGAGACATTGTTGCACCAAACAATTTTGAAGTCCACATATCAAGCAACCAACCAATGAACAATGGGTGTAGTATATATATGTATAAAAGATTAACACCACTATTGGCACCAATGATTGAACGCAAGATCCCTCTGAAGAATATACCAGAAAGCTTTCTAAATAGAATTGCAATTGTAAGGCGCTCCCCGGTCAAGTATTCACGAAAAGTATTCAGCCCAACAAAAAATACGCCCACAGAAAAGATATATCCATATCCAACCAGAATAGTTGTTGAAGTTGAAACGACTTCATCCACACTGTTAAAATTGAAAGACGTCTTGCACCATAAAATTATCCTTCCAAGTGAGAATGGGAGTAAACCAAAAATACAAGCAACAGCCATGTCAGCTATTAACACCTGATTAGAGAAGCATATTGTCAGAATTTTCTGGAACTAAGTACAAAATGATGAGCGCCAGAAAGGTGAGGTACTCCCTGCCCAAAAGGATGCAACTAAGCCATAACCCTATAGATACACCCAGGGTAGAACTAGCCTTAGCGGCGGTCCCAATATCTGTAAGATTGGGTATTAAAAACATAAGAAAAATATGTTGTTTAAAATAGTAGTAAGAGTGGGTTTGGCACCACGAAAACATAAGGAAAATATGTTTTTTAAAATAGTAGTAAGAGTGGGTTTGGCACCACGATGAATACCACACCAAAAGAAAAAAAGAACTACCAACTACTTTTGCAAATTTCAAAAAATAATGTGCATATTTGTGATTTGTCACCCCAAAAACATTTGGCCATGAAGATGTGAATTTCGTACCGATTTTTTAAAAACTTTTCTGAATGCAGCTTTGTTTCTTAGTTAAGTCAACTTGCGCTTGTGTGCATTTAACAATGTCAAAGGATCTCAAGTTTGAGGAACATTTGGAGATAAAAGAGATACTAGTGCCCAAAGATACAATCCAAGTGAAAGAGATATCAAACTCACGAATGCTTACTTCCTTGAACAAGTCTGTACCAAATAAGCAAATACTTCTGTTTCAATCTGGTGGTTCACATTTATTATATACTATCTAACACATACCAACACATGTAACTTTTGTGTTCTGGAGGCATATTGATTTATCACCAACTATAGAACAATCAGGAGAACCATGCCAAGATGTGATAATCTTTCCAATTGCAGAACACAAACTGCACTACTTAGCACTTTAATCCAATATAAAAACCTAGCATTGCACCAAATATATATGGTCTATCACCCACCATAGAATATAAATTAAAAAATAAACAAAGTGGCTGACGGAGAACATTGGTTGAGAAGAAACAAGCATACCACCAAGCAGGCTTCAACAGTAAATAGCTGGAAGACTTGCCAGCCATCGATGCCCCACCATCCCCGACACCGGGTTTCTAGGCGTTTAACCCAGCGCGCAAATGGAGCCACGGCAAATGGCGCAAACCTATTCGCAAATGCAGCAAAGAACGATACCGAAGCGATGATGGAGGTGGCAGAGAGGCGGAGGGAGACCAGATGGTACACTTCAGCAAAGGTGCTGGCGAAAGCGAGGCGCCAAGTTTGTAAGGTGATGAGGTGCATGACTGTTTCGCCGAGGACACAGACGGCAAAGAAGAGGGGGAGCAGCAGGCTCGTGAGCTTGCCTGGCAAGCCCGCCATGAACTCCCACACGGACAGCCTTAGGGCTTTGCGCTCGCACACCTGAAATTTTTGAAAGGGATCAGCATCGGCATCATATCAGCTGGAAAAGGAATAGTCAGGCTGACTGCAGCAACGAAGCGCAACCACTGCAGCAAAAAGATGGCACGAAATGGTTGCCTGGCAGAAGGGGGAATTTCTAGCGAGATCCATGGCAGCAACATCAGCTGGAATCCAGATCCGACTGAAATCGGTAGTGAACGAGATGGATCTGGCGGAACAGAGCCCAGGCGGAGGAGGATCCATGCCACGCTGCACGGCCGCTGCTGGAAACCCTAGCAAGTGGAGGAGGCGAGGGAGGGGGAAAGGATGGAGATACCTCGCAGCGGCAGTCGTAGTGGACGAAATTGCCGTCGCTCACGGGGGCCAGCTTGCGGACCGGATCGGCGGGGAGGCGGCAGACGCAGCACAGCTCCTCCACCCTCCCACCCACGCCGTCGTTTCCGCGGCCGCGCGGCGCTGTGAGCGGCGTCTCCGGCGGGGGGGCGGTGGCGTCGGCGGCGGAGGCAGCCATGACCTTCCTTCTCGAAGCTTATCTCCGTCAGTTAACTGTCAGTGACCGAGACAAGGGCTCCGTGCAAATCTGTCTGTCGCCTCGATCGGGCTGCGTTGGGTTTTGTGCGGGGGAAGTGATCACACGAGCCTTTGGATGGAGATCCAATGGCCCACCAAAGAGGTTTCAGTTACTAGTTCTTTGTGGGGAAAGACCAATCATTAGTTTTTTTTTGCGGGGTCAATCATTAGTTGCTTAATTACTCATACAGTAGTATACTATCATATGCTTAAACCAAATACTCCGTATGTGGTTTGACCTTATTCCATCGGTTTCAAAGATAGTCTTTTTCTCCACGTGAGTCCAAAAGTAGCCTCAAATTTGTGAGATCAGACCGCGCTTCGTCCTCACGCACCCGTTTTTGCTTTGCCCCCAAATCACATTATGACGCACGGACGAGAGCGTGACGAAAGGGCGCCGCTGATCCCGCCATGGACCAACTATACAGCCGGTCTCGAAGCTCGTACGCCGTCGCTCGCCGGCTAGCTGCCCTTGTAGAACCGCGTCCTCGCTCCCGGGTCAGCCGTGCTTTCCAGCAAAAAAACGAGGGGCACGGCTGCAACAACACCCGCGACCTCGGTCCCCGGCAACCCCCTGATAGATCCATGGGATCGTGTAGGGTAGGATTAGATCCGGTGAACCTACCTTCTGCTTGTCCAGACGAGGAACTCCCGGTGCCGGCCATGGTGACGGTGGCCGGTGATGGCAGAGAGTGGATGGCGGTAGTGGTGGAGCTTCCCGTGAGCACCGCGCTAACCCTAGATCGGTAGGGATTGTAGGTGGGGATTGTGGCAGCGATTAACCTTGTTGAGTCGTGCCCCGGCCCCCACCTCTGTTTATATAGCACGGGTCACAGGGGCCCACCAACCATGGTTTGGTTGGGCGCCCCCGATCAGGGCGCGAGTCAGGGGCCCGTTTGACCCGTTGGGTTCGAACGGGAGAGAGATCAACCTAACATTCTCCCCCTTTATCTCAACTTTACTTTTAACTTTATACTTTCTAGTTTATTTGTTTCATCACATATTGGTACATAGAGCATGTTTCATCGTCACAGCTTAATTGCCGATAGAATCATACAGCTACAGCATACGTTATGTTCAGAAACAAATTCTGTTCCTTTTGGGCCTATCCAGGAATCATAAGGCTTTCCCTTAAACCCATGCCATCTAAGTGTTCCTTGAACACATTGGGTGGTAAGCCTTTCGTTAGCGGATCCGCAAGCATATCTTTTGTCCTTATATGCTCGAGACTTATAGTTTGATCCTGGATTTTATCTTTCACAACATAATACCTTATCTTTATTGTTTTGGCAGCATTACTCGACTTGTTGTTGTGAGCATAGAATACTGCAGGCTGGTTATCACAGTACATCTTTAGTGGTTTGTGAATACAATCTACCACTTTCAAGTCGGGTACAAACTTCTTTAGCCATATCGCCTGCCCCGTGGCTTCGAAGCATGCTATGAATTCTGCATACATCGTGGATGATGCAACTATTGACTGTTTGGAGCTTTTCCACGAAATAGCCCCCCCCAGCGAGAGTGAAGACGTATCCTGACGTGGATTTTCTATCATCTCTGTCCCCCGCAAAATCTGCGTCTGAATACCCTTTTATCTCTAGGGAATCACTTCTCCTGTATATTAGCATGTAGTCCTTCGTGCCTTACGCATAACGCAATGCTTTCTTTACCATCTTCCAGTGCTCTATGCCTGGATTCTCTTGATATCTACCGAGTACCCCCGTGATAAAGGCTAAGTCAGGGCGAGTGCACACTTGTGCATACTGTAAGCTGCCAATTGCCGAAGCATATGGTACTTCTTTCATTCGATCGATCTCGTACTGGTTCTTGGGACATTGGAATTTCCCAAAACTATCGCCGTTAACTATAGGAGCAGGTGTGGCTTTACTCGCATGCATATTATACTTTTTAAGAACTTTTTCTAAATATGCTTTCTGCGATAGTCCTAAGACTCCATTGTTCCTATCTCGGTGAATTTCTATGCCCAAAACATATGATGCTTCACCAAGATCTGTTATGTCAAAATTTGAGGATAAGAACTTCTTTGTTTCTTGTAGTAGACTAACATCACTGCTAGCAAGCAGGATATTATCCACATACAAGATTAGGAAAATATATTTCCCATTTTTAAACTTTGCATAAATGCAATTATCCTCAATATTTTCTTTAAATCCAAAACTTTTAATTGTTTCATTAAACTTTAGATACCACTGTCTAGAGGTTTGCTTTAATCCATAAATGGATTTCTTCAGGCGGCATCCCATATTTTCCTTGCCTTCCATGATAAAACCTTTGGGTTGTTTCATGTAGACATTTTCTTTTAAATCCCCGTTGAGAAATGCCGTCTTTACATCCATTTGATGTAACTCTAAATCAAAATGAGCAACTAATGCCATTATGATTCTGAAGGAATCCTTACATGAGACTGGAGAAAATGTCTCATTGTAATCTATCCCTTCTCTTTGTGTAAATCATTTTGCCACGAGCCATGCTTTATACTTTTCTACATTCCCTTTAGAGTCATACTTAATTTTGTAGACCCATTTGCAGCCTACTGTTTTGGCTCCTTTAGGAATTTCCTCTAAGTCCCAAACATCTTTGGAACTCATCGATTTCATCTCATCTTCCATTGCCTTCATCCACATCGATGAATGAGGGCTTCTCATGGCTTCTTCATATGAAGTGGGGTCTTTTTCCATATGAACCATTTCTGTGTTATAAACTTTAAAGTCAGTAGAAATAGCTGACTTTCTTGGTCTTGTAGACCTTTTAAGGGCCTCAGTTTCAGGCACATTCTGTGCCTCAACTTCTGGCACTTCTTCTAAAATTTGCTGCTGCACCTCCCTTTCATGCTCAACAACGGGTTCAGTCGGCTCCTGACGGACAGGTTCCGGGTCTACCCCCATAGTTGTCATGGGTGGAGTTGCAACTGGTAGTGAGAAAAATGGCTCCTGAATCATCGGATTAGGTGCATGCACCCTCTTCTCCTCAAGATCAATTTTCCGAGCTACCAAGCTCCCCCTCATCATTTCATCCTCTAAGAAGACTGCATGTCTCGTTTCTACAAACTTTGTATATCTGTCTGGGTAGTAGAAACGAAAACCCTTTTGATCTGTCTGGATAGCCAATGAAGTTGCAACTCACTGTTTTGGGATCTAACTTTGCAATGTTTGGATTAAACATTTTGGCCTCATCAGGGCACCCCCACACCCTGAAGTGTTGTAGGGAGGGCACCCTTCCTGTCCATAGCTCGTACGGTGTTTTGGGCACCGACTTGCTTGGTACTCTATTGAGAATGTGAATGGCGGTTTCAAGCGCCTCCATCCATAACCCCAATGGCAAGTTGGAATAACTCATCATGTTGCGCACCATATCCATAAGTGTACGGTTGCACCTTTTAGCTACTCCATTCTTTTCTCATAGAGTGGGATACATTAAAAGCACCTGAGTTATCATATCTTTTTCTTGCCAGAATTTCTCCCGCTATACGGGATTTTTGACATAATATTATGTCAACTTTACCCCGTCACGCAGGTATTTTCCTGGACTTTTCCCGCCATGCGGGTTTTATCATAATCATCTTTTTCCGCCATGCGGGTAATTCCGTGTAAGGGAACATAAATGCCAGAATTGGCTCTTTTGACTACATATTCAATCATCAAATTCAGGAATAAATCCAAATGCTCTTTGACACACATGCTTGATCCTACGTTGGTCAAATTAAACACGCATGTTGCTTGTTTCATCTCAAATCATGTTGACTGAAAAATCTTCTTCATAGAGAGTGCATGAAAGACATTCATCAACCAAGACTCTCAATGATCTATCCCTTTTCTTTTGATGCCATTCTTTAGAGAGAACATACTCCCTCACGTTATGACCATTCTGGGGGGGGTTGGATGAACAGTTCCCGGTGGGGGTGGATGAACAGGACCCCGTGGTGTTGCCTCTGGATGAATAGGACCCCGATCGATCGAGCCGATTGGGGCTGGATGAATAGGACCCCGTGGAGGGCAGGATGAATAGGACCACCCCGTGGAGGGCAGAATGAACAGTAGACGGTGGAGGGCTGGATGAATAGTAGCCCGTGGAGGGGTGGTTGAACAGGAGCCCGTGGAGAGGGTTGGTTGAACAGTAGCCGGTGGAGTAGCGCGTGGTGGAGGCTGGATGAACAGGAGCCCGTGGATGAACAGTCGTAGGTGGAGGCTGGAGGAGGTCGACGGTGGATGAACAGTGGCCCGTGGAGGCTGGAGGGGGTCGACGGTGGAGATGAACAGTATCCCGTGGAGTCCCGTTTTGTGGTACGCCACACCCCTCCCGATGAACAGGACCCCCGTTTCGACCGTAGCACTCCAACACAAGTCCGTTTCCTCCGTTTTGCGGTACGCCACACCCCTCCCGATCAACAGGAACCCCGTTTCGACCGTAGGAGGTCAGTTTCCTCCGTTTTGCGGTACGCCAGACCCCTCCCGATGAACAGGATCCCGTTTCAAACGTGGCCGGTCGAACACAAGGCCGTTTCCTCCGTTTTGCGGTACGCCAGGCCTCGTTTCCATCGGCTGTTCCGTCCAAGCCCTCCCGATGAACACGACAACGCATTCCGTTCCGACCCAGCCGTTTGGCTCCCCATGAACACGACGACGACGCTGTTTCTCCGTTCCGACCCAGCGATGTACACGAGCCCTGGCTGTACATATGCGCGAGTAGGCGCTCAAGACCCTGCCCGTATGTACGTACGTGGCCGTATTTTCTTTCTTGCACACTGGCCGCTGTACGTACGTGTACATGCTACGTGCGCGCCTCTACTACGACACGTGCGCGCCTCTACATCCACCAGTATATATGTACGTACACGTTCGCGACCAGAATGACAACACTACGTATGCTTCGACTAGGTGGGTCCCGACTGTCAGGCACTTCCTTGCCTGCAAAGATGTAGCTGGTGGGTCCCAGCAGTCAGGGGGCGAATCATTTTTTTTTGCCCGGACGCACTTCCTTGCGTGCGAAGATGTAGCTGGGGGGTCCCAGCAGTCAGGGGGAAACGTTTTTTTCGCGAAATACAGTGGCCCGTCCGGTGGGTCCCAGCTGTCAGGTGGAGGAATCATTATTTTCCGCGTAATAACGAGGCACTTCCTTGCTGCGGCCGTGGACCCAGCTGTCAGCCTCTCCACGTACAGTCCACGTCCGATGGAAGTCGTTCCTTGACCACGTTGACCACGCCGCGCCGAGAGCACCAGGGCGGTGGATGACGGCGAGGCCTAGGAAGGGGACGACGGGGAGCCGGGGAAGACGCGGCAGTTCTCGAACCCGTAGGGTCTGCATGCTTAGTGTTCGGTGACGATTGGTATTATGAGTTTATGTGTTTTGATGTACCGAAGTTAGTTCGGAGTCCCGGATGTGATCACGAACATGTTGAGGATTCTCGAAATGGTCGAGAAATAAAGATTGATATATTGGATGACTATATTCGGACACTGGATGAGTTCCGGGTGTCACCGGATAATTATTGGAGTGCCGGGGGTTATCGGAACCCCCGACGGAACTAATGGGTCAACATGGGCCTTGTGTGAGAGAGAGGAGGCACCCTAGAACACACAAGTTGATCATTGATCTCTTAGCCGTGTGCAGTTCCCCATTCCACCATAATCCACCTCTGTCATATCGTTGCAGTGCTTAGGCGAAGCCCTGCACCGGTAGCTTCATCATCACCGTCATCACGCCGTCGTGCTGACGAAGCTCTCCCTCGACACTCTGCTGGATCGTGAGTTCGTGGGACTTCACCGAGCCGAACGTGTGCAGATGGCGGAGGTGCCATACTTTCGGTGCTAGGATCGGTCGATCGTGAAGACGTACGACTACATCAACCGCGTTGTCATAACGCTTCCGCTTATGGTCTATGAGGGTACGTAGACAACACTCTCCCCTCTTGTTGCTATGCATCACCATGATCTTGCGTGTGCGTAGGAATTTTTTTGAAATTACTGCGTTCCCCAACAGTGGTATCAGAGCCAGGTTTATGCGTAGATGTGGGCGATAATAGTCATACTGCTTACCAGCATGTCATACTTTGATTCGACGGTATTGTTGGATGAAGCGGCCCGGACCGACATTACGCGTACGCTTACGCGAGACTGGTTCTACCGACGTGCTTCACACATAGGTGGCTGGCGGGTGTCAGTTTCTCCAACTTTAGTTGAATCGAGTGTGGCTAAGCCGGGTCCTTGTTGAAGGTTAAAACAACACATACTTGACGAAAAATCATTGTGGTTTTGATGTGTAGGTAAGAACGGTTCTTGCTCAGCCCGTAGCAGCCACGTAAAATTTGCAACAACAAAGTAGAGGACTTCTAACTTGTTTTTGCAGGGCATGTTGTGATGTGATATGGTCAAGACATGATGCTAAATTTTATTGTATGAGATGATCATGTTTTGTAACAGAGTTATCGGCAACTGGCAGGAGCCATATGGTTGTCGCTTTATTGTATGCAATGCAATCGCCATGTAATTGCTTTACTTTATCACTAAGCGGTAGCGATAGTCGTAGAAGCAATAGTTGGCGAGACGACAACGATGGTACGATGGAGATCAAGGTGTCACACCGGTGATGATGGTGATCATGACGGTGCTTTGGAGATGGAGATCAAAGGCACAAGATGATGATGGCCATATCATATCACTTATATTGATTGCATGTGATGTTTATCCTTTATGCATCTTATTTTGCTTAGTTCGATGTTAGCATTATAATATGATCTCACACTAAATTTCAAGGTACAAGTGTTCTCCCTGAGTATGCACCGTTGCGAAAGTTCGTCCTGCCGAGACACCACGTGATGATCGGGTGTGATAAGCTCTACGTTCACATACAACGGGTGCAAGCCAGTTTTGCACACGCAGAATACTCGGGTTAAACTTGACGAGCCTAGCATATGCAGATATGGCCTCGGAACACTGAGACCGAAAGGTCGAGCATGAATCATATAGTAGATATGATCAACATAGTGATGTTCACCATTGAAAACTACTCCATCTCATGTGATGATCGGACATGGTTTAGTTGATATGGATCACGTGATCACTTAGATGATTAGAGGGATGTCTATCTAAGTGGGAGTTCTTTAGTAATATGATTAATTGAACTTCAATTTATCATGAACTTAGTACCTGATAGTATTTTGCATGTCTATGTTGTTGTAGATAGATTGCCCGTGCTGTTGTTCCGTTGAATTTTAATGTGTTCCTAGAGAAAGCTAAGTTGAAAGATGATGGTAGCAACTACACGGACTGGGTCCGTAACTTGAGGATTATCCTCAGTGCTGCATAGAAGAATTACGTCCTGGAAGCACCACTAGGTGCCAAACCCGCTACAGGAGCAACGCCAGATGTTATGAACGTCTGGCAGAGCAAAGTTGATGACTACTCGATAGTTTAGTGTGCCATGGTTTACGGCTTAGAACCGGGACTTCAACGACGTTTTGAACGTCATGGAGCATATGAGATGTTCCAGGAGTTGAAGTTAATATTTCAAGCAAATGCCTGGACTGAGAGATATGAAGTCTCCAATAAGTTCTACAGCTACAAGATGGAGGAGAATAGTTCTGTCAGTGAGCATATCTCAAAATGTCTGGGTATAACAATCACTTGATTCAACTGGGAGTTAATCTTCCTGATGATAGTGTCATTGACAGAATTCTTCAATCACTGCCACCAAGCTACAAGAGCTTCGTGATGAACTATAACATGCAAGGGATGGATAAGACAATTCCCGAGCTCTTCCGCAATGCTAAAGGCTGCAAAGGTAGAAATCAAGAAGGAGCATCAAGTGTTGATGGTCAACAAGACCACCAGTTTCAAGAAAAAGGGTAAAGGGAAGAAGGGGAACTTCAAGAAGAACGGTGATGTCTACTATGAACCTTCTTCTTGTAGACGTTGTTGGGCCTCCAAGTGCAGAGGTTTGTAGGATAGTAGCAAATTTCCCTCAAGTGGATGACCTAAGGTTTATCAATCCGTGGGAGGCGTAGGATGAAGATGGTCTCTCTCAAGCAACCCTGCAACCAACTAACAAATAGTCTCTTGTGTCCCCAACACACCCAATACAATGGTAAATTGTATAGGTGCACTAGTTCAGCGAAGAGATGGTGATACAAGTGCAATATGGATGGTAGATATGGGTTTTTGTAATCTGAAAATATAAAAACAGCAAGGTAACTAATGATAAAAGTGAGCACAAACGGTATTGCAATGCTAGGAAACAAGGCCTAGGGTTCATACTTTCACTAGTGCAAGTTCTCTCAACAATAATAACATAATTGGATCATATAACTGTCCCTCAACATGCAACAAAGAGTCACTCCAAAGTCACTAATAGTGGAGAACAAACGAAGAGATTATGGTAGGGTACGAAACCACCTCAAAGTTATTCTTTCCAATCAATCCGTTGGGCTATTCCTATAAGTGTCACAAACAGCCCTAGAGTTCGTACTAGAATAACACCTTAAGACACAAATCAACCAAAACCCTAATGTCACCTAGATACTCCAATGTCACCTCAAGTATCCGTGGGTATGATTATACGATATGCATCACACAATCTCAAATTCATCTATTCAACCAACACATAGAACCTCAAAGAGTGCCCCAAAGTTTCTACCGGAGAATCAAGATGAAAACGTGTGCCAACCCCTATGCATAGGTTCATGGGCGGAACCCACAAGTTAATCACCAAAACATACATCAAGTGAATCACGTGATATCCCATTGTCACCACAGATACGCACGGCAAGACATACATCAAGTGTTCTCAAATCATTAAAGACTCAATACGATAAGATTACTTCAAAGGGAAAATTCAATCCATTACAAGAGAGTAGAGGGGGAGAAGCAACATAAGATCCAACTATAATAGCAAAGCTCGCGATACATCAAGATCGAATCACCTAAAGAACACGAGAGAGAGAGAGAGAGAGAGAGATCAAACATATAGCTACTGGTACATACCCTCAGCCCCGAGGGTGAACTACTCACTCCTCGTCATGGAGAGCGCTGGGATGATGAAGATGGCCACCGGTGAGGGATCCCCCCTCCGGCAGGGTGCCGGAACAAGGTCCCGATTGGTTTTTGGTGGCTACAGAGGCTTGCGGCGGCGGAACTCCCGATCTATCTTGTTCCCCGATCGTTTTAGGGTATAAGGATATATATAGGCGGAAGAAATGCGTCAGAGGAGCCACGAGGGCCCCACGAGGGTGGAGGGCGTGCCCAGGGGGGTGGGCGCGCCCCCTGCCTCGTGCCTTCCTCGTTGCTTTCTTGACGTGGACTCCAAGTCTCCCCGATTGCTTTCTTTCCAAAAATAACTTCTCCAGAAGCTTTCATTCCGTTTCGACTCCGTTTGATATTCCTTTTCTTCGAAACACTGAAACAAGGGAAAAAACAGGAACTGGCACTGGGCTCTGGGTCAATAGGTTAGTCCCAAAAATAACATAAATGTGAATAGTAAAGCCCATAAAACATCCAAGATGGATAATATAATAGCATGGAACAATTAAAAATTATAGATACGTTGGAGACGTATCAACATCCCCAAGCTTAATTCCTGCTCGTCCTCGAGTAGGTAAATGATAAAAACAATTTTTGATGTGGAATGCTACTTGGCATAATTTCAATGTAATTCTTCTTAATTGTGGTATGAATATTCAGATCTGAAAGATTCAAGATAAAAGTTCATATTGACATAAAAGTAATAATACTTCAAGCATACTAACTAAGCAATTATGTCTTCTCAAAATAACATGGCCAAAGAAAGTTCATCCCTACAAAATCATATACTTTAGTCATGCTCCATTTTCGTCACACAAGAATGCTCTCATCATGCACAACCCCGATGACAAGCCAAGCAATTGTTTCATACTTTAGTAATCTCAAACTCATAAACCTTCACGCAATACATGAGCGTGAGCCATGGACATATCACTTTGGGTGGAATAGAGTATAATGATGGGGGTTATGTGGAGAAGACAAAAAAGGAGAAAGTCTCACATCAACGAGGCTAATCAATGAGCTATGGAGATGCCCATCAATTGATGTTAATGCAAGGAGTAGGGATTGCCATGCAACGAATGCACTAGAGCTATAAATATATGAAAGCTCAACAAAAGAAACTAAGTGGGTGTGCATCCAACTTGCTTGCTCACGAAGACCTAGGGCACTTGAGGAGGCCCATTGTCGGAATATACAAGCCAAGTTCTATAATGAAAAATTCCCACTAGTATATGAAAGTGACAAAGCAAGAGACTCTCTATCATGAAGATTATGGTGCTACTTTGAAGCACAAGTGTGGTAAAGGATAGTAACATTGTCCCTTCTCTCTTTTTCTCTCATTTTTTTGGGCCTTCTTTTTTTATGGCCTTTCTCTTTCTCTTTTTTTTATTCCTCACTTGGGACAATGCTCTAGAAAATGATGATCATCACACTTCTATTTATTTACAACTCAATGATTACAACTCGATACTAGAACAAAGTATGACTCTATATGAATGCCTCCGGCGGTGTACCGGGATATGCAATGAACCAAGAGTGACATGTATGAAAGAATTATGAACGGTGGCTTTGCCACAAATACTATGTCAACTACATGATCATGCTAAGCAATATGACAATGATGAACGTGTCATGACAAACGGAATGGTGGAAAGTTGCATGGCAATATATCTTGGAATGGCTATGGAAATGCCATAATAGGTAGGTATGGTGGCTGTTTTGAGGAAGATATAAGGAGGTTTATGTGTGAAAGAGCGTATCATATCACGGGGTTTGGATGCACCGGCGAAGTTTGCACCAACTCTCATTGTGAGAAAGGGCAATGCACGGTACCGAAGAGGCTAGCAATGATGGAAAGGTGAGAGTGCGTATAATCCATGGACTCGACATTAGTCATAAAGAACTCACATACTTATTGCAAAAATCTACAAGTCATCAAAAACCAAGCACTACGCGCATGCTCCTAGGGGGATAGATTGGTAGGAAAAGACCATCGCTCGTCCCCGACCGCCACTCATAAGGAGGACAATCAAAGAACACCTCATGTTTCAAATTTGTTACATAATGTTTACCATACGTGCATGTTACGGGACTTGCAAACTTCAACACAAGTATTTTTCAAATTCACAACTACTCAACTAGCACAACTTTAATATCACTACCTCCATATCTCAAAACAATCGTCAAGCATCAAACTTCTCTTAGTATTCAACACACTCATAAGAAAGTTTTCACTAGTCTTGAATACCTAGCATATTAGGATTAAGAAAATTACCATGCTGTTTAAGACTCTCAAAATAATATAAGTGAAGCATGAGAGTTCATCTATTTCTTCAAAATAAAACCACCATTGTTCTCTAAAAGATATAAGTGAAGCACTAGAGCAAATGACAAACTACTCCGAAAGATATAAGTGAAGATCAATGAGTAGTCGAATAATTATACAACTATGTGAAGACTCTCCCATTTAATAATTTCAGATCTTAGTGTTTTATTAAAACACCAAGCAAAGCTAAAGAAAATAAAATGACGCTCCAAGCAAAACATATATCATGTGGTGAATAAAAATATAGCTCCAAGTAAAGTTACCGATGAATGAACACGAAAGAGGGGATGCCTTCCGGGGCATCCCCAAGCTTAGGCTCTTGGTTATCCTTGAATATTACCTTGGGGTGCCTTGGGCATCCCCAAGCTTAGGCTCTTGCCACTCCTTATTCCATAGTCCATCGAATCTTTACCCAAAACTTGAAAACTTCACAACACAAAACTTAACAGAAAATCTCATGAGCTCCGTTAGCGAAAGAAAACAAAACACCACTTCACGGTACTGTAATGAAATCATTATTTATTTGTATTCGTGTTAAACCTACTGTATTCCAACTTATCTATGGTTCATACCCTCCGATACTACTCATAGATTCATCAAAATAAGCAAACAACACAATGAAAACAGAATCTGTCAAAAAACAGAACAGTCTGTAGTAATTTGTAACTAACGCAAAATTCTGGAACTCCAAAAATTCTACAATAAATTGGTTGACCTGAAGAATTTGTCTAGTAATCATCTGCAAAAAGAATCAACTAAATAGCACTCTCCAGTAAAAAGTTTTAGCTAATCTCATGAGCGCTAAAGTTTATGTTTTTTACAGCATGATCATAAAGACTTCACCCAAGTCTTCCCAAAGGTTCTACTTGGCACAAACACTAATTAAAACAAAAAACCACATCTAAACAGAAGCTAGATGGATTATTTATTCCTAAACAGAACCAAAAAGTAAGAAACTAAAATAAAATTGGGTTGCCTCCCAACAAGCGCTAACGTTTAATGCCCCTAGCTAGGCATGATGATTTCAATGATGCTCGCATAAAAGATAAGATTTGAAACACAAAGAGAGCATCACGAAGAATATGACTCGCACATTTAAGTCTTACCCACTTCCTATGCATAGGGATTTTGTGAGAAAATAACTTATGGGTACAACAATCAACATGCATAGGAACGTAAAACAAGCATAACTTCAAGATTTTAAGCACATAGAGAGGAAACTTGATATTATTGCAATATGTAGAAGCATATGTTCCTCTATCATAATAATTTTCAGTAGCATCATGAATGAATTCAACCATATAACCAGCACATAAAGCATTCATTTCATGATCTACTTGCATAGAAATTTTACTACTCTCCACATAAGCAAATTTGTTCTCATCAATAGTAGTGGGAGCAAACTCAACAAAATAACTATCATGTGAAGCATAATCCAATTGAAAATTAAAATCATGATGACAAGTTTCATGGTTATCTTTATTCTTTAGAGCATACGTGTCATCACAATAATCATAATAGATAGGAAGCATGCTTTCATCATAATAAATATTCTCATCAAAACTTGGGGGACTAAACATATCATCTTCATCAAACATAGCATCCCCAAGCTTGTGGCTTTGCATATCATTAGCATCATGGATATTCAACGAATTCATACTAACAACATTGCAGTCATGCTCATCATACAAAGATTTAGTGCCAAACATTTTATAGATTTCTTCTTCTAGCACTTGAGCACAATTTTCCTTTCCATCATACTCACGAAAGATATTAAAAAGATGAAGCGTATGAGGCAAACTCAATTCCATTTTTTTGTAGTTTTCTTTTATAGACTAAACTAGTGATAAAACAAGAAACTAAAAGATTCGATTGCAAGATCTAAAGATATACCTTCAAGCACTCACCTGCCCGGCAACGGCGCCAGAAAAGAGCTTGATGTCTACTACGCAACCTTCTTCTTGTAGACGTTGTTGGGCCTCCAAGTGCAGAGGTTTGTAGTAGAGTAGCAAATTTCCCTCAAGTGGATGACCTAAGGTTTATCAATCCGTGGGAGGCATAGGATGAAGATGGTCTCTCTCTAGCAACCCTGCAACCAAATAACAAAGAGTCTCTTGTGTCCCCAACACACCCAATACAATGATAAATTGTATAGGTACACTAGTTCGGCGAAGAGATGGTGATACAAGTGCAATATGGATGGTAGATATGGGCTTTTGTAATCTGAAAATATAAAAATAGCAAGGTAACTAATGATAAAAGTGAGCATAAATGGTATTGCAATGCTAGGAAACAAGGCCTAGGGTTCATACTTTCACTAGTGCAAGTTCTCTCAACAATAATAACATAATTGGATCATATAACTGTCCCTCAACATGCAACAAAGAGTCACTCCAAAGTCACTAATAGTGGAGAACAAACGAAGAGATTATGGTAGGGTACGAAACCACCTCAAAGTTATTCTTTCCAATCAATCCGTTGGGCTATTCCTATAAGTGTCACAAACAGCCCTAGAGTTCGTACTAGAATAACACCTTAAGACACAAATCAACCAAAACCCTAATGTCACCTAGATACTCCAATGTCACCTCAAGTATCCGTGGGTATGATTATACGATATGCATCACACAATCTCAAATTCATCTATTCAACCAACACATAGAACCTCAAAGAGTGCCCCAAAGTTTCTACCGGAGAATCAAGACGAAAACGTGTGCCAACCCCTATGCATAGGTTCATGGGCGGAACCCGCAAGTTGATCACCAAAACATACATCAAGTGAATCACGTGATATCCCATTGTCACCATAGATACGCACGGCAAGACATACATCAAGTGTTCTCAAATCATTAAAGACTCAATCTGATAAGATTACTTCAAAGGGAAAACTCAATCCATTACAAGAGAGTAGAGGGGGAGAAGCAACATAAGATCCAACTGTAATAGCAAAGCTTGCGATACATCAAGATCGAATCACCTTAAGAACACGAGAGAGAGAGAGATCAAACACATAGCTACTGGTACATACCCTCAGCCCCGAGGGTGAACTACTCCCTCCTCGTCATGGAGAGCGCCAGGATGATGAAGATGGCCACCGGTGAGGGATCCCCCCTCCGGCAGGGTGCCGGAACTGGGTCTCGATTGGTTTGGTGGCTACAGAGGCTTGGGGCGGCGGAACTCCCTATCTATCTTGTTCCCCAATCGTTTTAGGGTATAAGGATATATATAGGCGGAAGAAATACGTCAGGGGAGCCACGAGGGCCCCACGAGGGTGGAGGGCGCGTCCAGGGGGTGGGCGCCCCCCCTGCCTTGTGCCTTCCTCGTTGCTTTCTTGACGTGGACTCCAAGTCTCCCCGATTGCTTTCTTTCCAAAAATAACTTCTCCAGAAGGTTTCATTCCGTTTCGACTCGTTTGATATTCATTTTCTTCGAAACACTGAAACAAGGGAAAAAATAGGAACTGGCACTGGGCTCTGGGTCAATAGGTTAGTCCCAAAAATAATATAAATGTGTATAGTAAAGCCCATAAAACATCCAAGATGGATAATATAATAGCATGGAACAATCAAAAATTATAGATACGTTGGAGACGTATCAAACGGCAAGCAAGTTGCTGCTCAAGTGAAGAAGCCCAAGTCTGGACCTAAGCCTGAGACTGAGTGCTTCTACTGCAAAGGGACTGGTCACTAGAAGCGGAACTACCTCAAGTATTTGGCGGATAAGAAGGATGGCAAGGTGAACAAAGGTATATGTGATATACATGTTATTGATGTGTACCTTACTAATGCTCGCAGTAGCACCTCGGTATTTGATACTGGTTCTATTGCTAATATTTTCAACTCGAAACAGGGACTACGGATTAAGCGAAGGTTGGAAGGACGAGGTGACGATGCGCGTGGGAAATGGTTCCAAAGTCGATGAGATCGCGGTCAGCACGCTACCTCTACATCTACCTTCGGGATTAGTTTTAGACCTGAATAATTGTTATTTGGTGCCAGCGTTAAGCATGAACATTATATCTGGATCTTGTTTGATGTGAGACGGTTATTCATTTAAATCAGAGAATAATGGTTTTTATATTTATATGAGTAATATCTTTTATGGTCATGCACCCTTGAAGAGTGGTCTATTTTTGTTGAATCTCGATAGTAGTGACACACATATTCATAATATTGAAGCCAAAAGATGCAGAGTTGATAACACTACAAAAAAAGACACATCCATGACATTTTGGGCCGAACGAATTTTTTTTCTGTCATACATATGACACTTCTATGACGATAATTGTGACAAAACCTGGTATCATCATAGATGTGGTGGGCTCCTACCTCTATGACAAAAAATCATGACAGAAAATGGGCTTTTCGTCCTGGGCGGGCCAGAGACGCAGCTGCATGACATTCTTTGGGCCGTCCATGACGGAAAAAACTGTGGTAGAAGCGAGGGCGAGGAAAATTTCGGGGAGTTCCCGGTTACGGTGGGAGGTCGGGGGCCGAGCGATGCGCATTTCTCTCGTACACGTACGCGCGCGTGTGTGAGGCGTTGGCTCTAACTGAACCCGAGCGAGGTGTTGGGCTCTAACTGAACCCGAGCGATTGCACTGCAGGCTACGCGTTACTGAACCCGAGCGATCGATCGATGGCTATTAACTGAACCCGATCAAGCGATTCCTTCGATACTGCTGCTAACTGAAGCCGATCGATGCTGCCTCTGGA